>NW_012151940.1:440201-447347 GCF_000956105.1 Propithecus coquereli
TATTTTACAAATATATTTTTTATGTTTTTCAACTGTTTTAAAAATTACTTTATGGTTCTTTATATGTTTATGATGTACAAATCTATCAATCATTTTGTTTATAATTTCTGCCTTTAGTGTTATGCTTAGAAAGGCCTTTCCTACCTCATAGTTATATAAATTCACTTATGTTTTATGTTTTTGTCTAAACCACTTTTAATTTTTTTTAACATATTTGTTTTGTTTTGTTTTCTTTTCTTTTAAGGTAGAAGTCAGATCTTGTTGAATTCTTCCCCGTACATTATGGTCCTGACATTACTTTTTGACTAACCCACCTTTGACCCACTGATATGAAATTCCACCTTTAACATTTTATGCAGATATGCACCCAAGCACACATACATGCACTAGTCTGGTTTTTAGAATTTTTGATCTAATCAGTTGGTTTGGGAGCTGGCTCCAAGTTGTTCAGATTTTTTGAAGCTTACTAATAAATTAGCAGCAGAGTAAGTTTTACCTTTGCATGGACATTCTTGCATGCTCACTTTTCAGATGAACTTGAGGCTCATTTAGTGAAATTCTTCCAAATATTCCTTTAGAATTTTGAGTGGGATTATGCTAAATTTGTGAATTAAATTGGGGGCAGAATTAGAAAGAATTGGACATGGTTATGTGCTGCCTCTGAGTGTATAAATGGCTCCAGCCTTTCTGGAGTTTGACTTGGCAGTGTAGATCAAGAAATCTAAAAATATGAACATCCTGAGACCCAGAAATTCCAGTTTTCATCATCAATTCTAAAAATTAAGGATATGCTCAATAGGTATCTATAAATATCGTACTTACAGTTTGACATGTGAAAATATTGGCTTGAGTAAACCATGTTGTACTCATATAATGAAATTCAATAGAAACGTATTAAATAATAGCATGAATAATTGTTCACCTAGAAAGTAAGTTTACTTTACAGCATTATGATTCTGTTTTGTTGGAAACTATTATATATGACTAAACAAACCTATCACAGGTAGAGAGAATCAGCTGAGCAGTGATTCCTTCCTGGCTGTCCAGGAAGACAAAGCCTGGATATGTAGCCTTTGCTATTTTCTGTGATGTAAATACACCCACCATGGCTGACTTTAAGGTGCTAGCCCTGCGTCACTGAATGCAGAGTTGGAAAGAAATATGTTTAATCAGCTGTCCCAACCTGTCTCCAACACACCAGTGGGAGAGTAAAGAGAAAGAGAGAGGGAGAGATAAACAAGCACAATAACCTAAGAGAGGGTGGAAAACTATGTAACCCCAGAGTGGACATTAGAGCTCCCCGTGGGGTGGATTTGAGTCCTTGAGGGTGAGTCCAGTCACATAACCAGAGAGGTCCAAAATGATCGGGGATTCCGTGGCGGCCCAGGAAAGAGGGTGCATGAGAAAGTGGAAGAGTGAGGAAGGAAAGCAGGGATGAGCAGCGGCAGAAGGTCGTCCCCAAAGTCCAAAAGAGGCTAAGAAAACATCAGGTGCAGCAATATCTAACGTGGAATTGTAATCATTGGGTTTTCATTTGGGTTTCTGTAATGTAGATTCATTTGTCTCCAGAATTCCTTTAAAGTCTGCCTATAGTTTACTGTGTGTGTGTGTGTGTGTAGAGTGCAACTCTGAGCAGGGCGGCGACATGATCAAATTTACATATTAAAAATATGTTAATCTTCTGCTGGTGTGGGCAGGAGAGACTACGGAGAGGAAAGAGTGGCAGCTGGGAGTGGCAGCCAGAGAAAAGATGTCGGTGGCTGCACTGAGGTGAGCGTGTGGGGTGGTGAGAAGCGGCAGTATTAATGATGCATTCGCGAGGCACTGCTGCCAGGATTCGCCGTGACTCTCCTGCAGCCAGACTGGCACCATTTTGCAGGCTAGTGGCCAAGCATCCTGATTTAGGTTGCTTTAAGTGAACTGTTCTTTGTGGCAGTAATTATATTTTATTATCCCTGTGGTGTGCAGCACATGCCTACTATAAAGTACACTTAAAGGGCCAAGCCAGCCCCTTGGGAGGCACAGCTTTGACTATGTCACTCCCTGCTCAACAGCCCTCCATTGCTCCCAGTGGCTTCCCATGAAATCCATGCTCCGTGAACTGGCCCCAACCTACTTTTCCAGTGCATCTCAGAGGACCTCCTTTCAAGACACCATGTGCCTCAGTCAAGCCAACTATACCCTGTTCCCATTATATATACCCTGCTTTGACAGACTATGTGACTGCCAAAAATGTCACTGTCCCTTCCTACTTGGCCATCCCTGGTGGAGAATTATGCTTCCTACCCCACTGGCACAAGGCTTGTCCTGGTGACTTGGCTTCCCCTGGTGAAATCAGGGCCAAAGCTTGAAGAGCCATCCATGGTTCTGTCCTCATTTTTCCCCTCTTCCCAAAGGCCATGTGGGGACAAAAGACACCAACAACTGAGTTGGAAGATTCAAGCAGGGGGCCCAACACATCTTGATACACATCTTCATACTGCCCTGTGATCTGCCTGCGCTGACAAGCAGGTCAGGAGCAGTGCGGTTCCGCCCAGGGACGTGCAGGGTGGGGAGGGGGGGCCTTGCACCCTCACTGACAGCTGCACTGTTCACATGACACACGCAGCTTAGAAACAGTGTCTCGTAGCCCCCGTCATGGGGTGAGCTTCCCCAGGGCAGGACTTAAACGCTTGTCCCCTGCTTCCTTCTCTTTGACTGGAGATGCCTCTGACAGTCACTGGGCAGAGCTCCAAGTCCTGGCTGGTCCAGTGAGGGAGAGCAACAGTTAAGAGTAGATTCTCCAGCCGGACTTCGAGGGTCCTGCCTCGAACGCTAAGCAGCTGTGTGCCCCTGAGCAGTCTGCTTTCCCTCTCTGAGCCTCACCTCCCAGCTATAAAATGAGCTAATAGCAATAGTATCAACCTCATCCTGCTGGGGAAAGGATTAAATGGACTAATACCTGTAACGCCCTTAGAACGGTAGCTGAAAACCCCTTCTGCTTTCTTAGTGTTGGTTACGTAGATGCTCCCTTCTCATAAAGACTAATAATCCAGCTTTTCCAAGTTTGATGAAGGTTTCTGTTTTCTAATACCTCATAAGTAACATGGGGCTAGAGAATTGTTTCTGACTGGATAGGATCAGATTAGAATTATTATGTGAAGTACAAAGCACAGACCTAAGACCAAGGCACTGAAATTAGTCTATTCATTTATTATTCAGCAGATATATTTATTGAGCACCTCTGTACTAGTCTCTTGGATTATGGCAGTGAACAAAACAAACAAAAATCCCTACTCTTGTGAAGACATTTTATCGTGGGGTCTGGGTGAAGAGGATGAACGAAGTAAGCAGAACAAACATCCATTCTGCACAAGACGTGGACAAGAGCAAATAAGAAAAACAAATTAGGGAAAGGTAAGAGGGGTGGGGATTTGGATGAGTGTGGCCAGCCATTGAAGGACCTGCTGAGAGAGGCAGATCGTTAAAGCAGATCGTATCCGGCAGCCTTCTGTACGCCTTGGACAGTCAACCTCAGGCGATGCAAAGCAAATCGCTATCTCTACTTTTTGCACACGCCCAAGCTAAACGTTTAGCTTGGAAATTCTTGTAAAGACATAGCTGCCGGGCCAGGGTAAGCAAACCAAATGGACCAGACCTACGTTTGCCAAATTCAGTTTTGAAAAGACATCTTAATTAGAAGTTGGGACAGCTGAGAGTGCCCTGCCCAAAGGACAGCGGACAGAACGATTCCTGAGGAAGTAAAGAGAGAGCCTGCTGAACCCTTCATGTGGAAGTCCCAGGGTGTGCAGGAAGAGCAGAATAATTACACAGGTGGACTCCTGCCAGGAGGAACACAAGCCTCTACATTGTGCTTTCGGCTTCTAGTACGAATATGAATAAAACCTACTGCTATGATTTGATAGCTTCTGGGTTTATTTATCCTTTCTTCTGCAAATCTCGCTGCTCTGATCCCAGTTTTAGAACCTCTGTCATTTGCTGTGAAGACTAATTGCTCATAGGCAAGGAGCCTGGCTGCACATGGGGAGACTTGAAAGATGGGCTTGCTTGGCCTGCGCCACACGTGCAGCTCTCTTTCCTGAGCCTTTGATTCCACCAGCACATGTCTCCGGGCCCTGCGGGCCAGGGGGAGAGGAGGAAAGGTTCCCTGTCACTGTGCTGGGGAGGTGTGACGCTGTGGCTCGCAGAGCAAAAGGAGCCCCGGGGAACCACTGCCCACCGCCTACTGCACCAGAACCTTCCAGCCGCACCTTGCTCCGGAGCCGTGCACGGGCCACACACGCTATGAAGCCAAACTCCTGGCCCCCATTCGCGATGTGGCTGAGGAACAACATTGGCCACACTGGGGCAGACAACAGTGGGCTTTTCTCTACGGAGGGTGGTGAGCAGAGTTTTGTACCCGTTTGGCTGTGATGACCTGCGCTGAATTACTTTCACGCGAACCAGCAGTGGCGTCCCGACTTTCCTGCGTCAAGGCCCAGCCAAGTGGGGAGAAAATGTTGAGAAAACGCAAAATTATATTTTGAGCATAGGCTGCTTTTTTGCAGGTTGTACTTTTAAAACCAATAACCAGCCATCGCTTCTATTAACAGTAAGGTGTTAGTCACACTAAAGAAAGGCAAGAGCGCCTAAGAGGGTGTGTAGACAAAGACACCGCATTGGAGGTGTTGGAACAGATCACCCACGTGTAAGAAACTCAAGTGGTTTTCTGTTTGTTTTTTAGAGTTTTTTTTTTTTTTTTGCGGGAGGTTCAGGTCTGCTGTTGTACATGAAAGTTCCAATTTTGCCTAATATAGGACAAGAAATCAAACTCATTGTTATTCTTTATAGGTTCTTCTTCAAGACAGTAACTCTGTATGGGGCTCCCACTTTCTCTAGACAGTCAAGTAAAACAAAACCTCTGGAGAGCTCTAATGTGCTTCCCAAGAACTTCTGTAAAGGTGGCACCCTGTTGTCAAGGATTAAGATAACACACAAAATCTTGCACATCACACACGTGTCACACGTCGTAACATCACGCTCATCTGTTGGTATTTCGTGAGCATCCTGTCTGACAGCTCTACGTGGGCGTATGTTCTCACTCACACACACACACAGATGACTTCCGGACGGTGTCACTGTGTGTGGCTGCTCGGTAAGTTGCTTACGGCATGAACAACACATCACAAACCCTCTTACCACACAATGATGATTGCTTTTTTATTAAATGGTTCCCGCATAGACCATTATATATTTGAGTTCCATTTTGAAAGACACATAGATTATTTCTAAGTTTTAACTATTAAACACAGTTCGGGGGGGACGAGTCTTTCATATACGCTTCTCACACCCATGTGCTCACGTGCGTGGGGGAACTCCGTGCAGTGGGACAGTGGGATGCAGGCGTTTCCACCTTGCATGCTGATGTGCGGTGCCAAACGGCAGAAAAAAGGGTGAGATGGTTTCCATGTCCGCAAATAGCACAGGAGAAAGCCTGCCTGCCCACACTTTCTCACGCTGGAACCTAGGGCTCTGATGAGCTGAGCAGAGCCCAAGGATGGCCCAGAGCCGGCTGGCGCTGGCTGCTCGTGCAGGTTTCTCTCCGCCCCTCCCTGTTCACTGCCCACCCTCGCGCTCCGCTGCAGCCTCAGGCCGTCACTCTTGTTTCTGCCGCACCCTCCTCACCCTGCCCAGTGTGTTAGTCATTCTGCCCTCTTCCCCTGTCATTGCTCTGTCTTCAGCTCTGTCACGATCTCCTCTCTCCAGGCCACCAGGTCAAGGAAGGCCCGTGACTGTCTCCTTGGACACCCCGGTCTCTTCCCACCACCACCCTCCGTCTATTTTCCCCTGAGGTCCCACCACACTCTATATTTAACAATATTTATCTCCTGGCTTTATCTTCTTCCTTATAACTTTTTGAGGGCAGATACCTGTCTCATGGATCTTTCTGCTCTACGGCAACTCCTCCCAGTGCAAAGCGACCAATAAATATTCCACGAGTTGTCCTGCGGGATGCACCAGTCACCAGCAGCCCTACCAGGGCGGCAGAGCAAAGACAGCATCTGACAGCTTCTCAGCCGCTTCCTGATATTTTTGGTGGGGTGAGGCGGGAGGTTTGGGTTGGGGAGCGTACAGTGAAATGCAATCTAGGGTGAGTGGAAGCCTGTTCTCACTTTCTTCCATTTTCCACGACCACATAAATAATTCTCCAAATCTAAAATTCCCAGATCCCTGGTCCACCTGGAGATTTGGTTTAGGCTTGATTCGTGGTGTGCCCTGGGATTCTAGAACCACCTGAATTGACAGCACTTGGCGTAGGACGGTTCCCCATTGGCTGGTGTGGCCAAGTTTCCCACGGTGCTGGCACCTCTCGCATTCTTCCAGACATCGTCTTTAAAACCACAAGTGAAGATAACCGCTCAAGTTCGTGCAGATGTCTCTGCCCATATTTAAGGGACAAGAGGAGAAGAAAATAGTCAGTAAATGAAGCAAGACTTGCTATATCCTCACCTGAGATAGAAAACTGCAGCCAATAACCAGACCAATAATCAGACCAATAATCAGACCAATCTGGAACTCCTGAAGCCCGTAGGAAAAATGTCAAAGGTGACACAGAGGTCCCGCCTCTACCTGAATTCCTGGGGCTGGCGTGGGGTGGCTGTACCTGCTGGTGGGGACACACAGTGGCCTCTGCACTTCATGCAGAGCTCAGGGCTCCCTTGCTTACACCGTTGTCCTCTAACAGGACGGGGGGAGGGAGAGTGCTAGGCTAACAATTTTGCACACCTGGTTCTGCCTGCTGCTGGCGCTCACCTTTGACTATGCAAATGCTGTCCCCTAGTGGAGATTTGTAATGACAACAGCGTAACCTCAAACCGCACAGCATTGTATGAGGAAGGGATCTTGGAGTCCCAACCAACCCTCCCTTCTCAATGTTGAGGAAATTGGGCCCTGAGGGAAAACATGATTGTCCCAAAGTCACAGGCTGAGTGGCATAACATCTCTCGTCACAGTGAAAATATTCTGGGAAAACTACGCATTTCTGGAGAGAAAAGCACACTAGTAAAAGCCACTGTCCTTTGTTCTGCTGTACTCAGAATTATGCCTTTGAGGGTTTTTGTCTTTTGTTTGTGTTTATGATGAGTACTTCAGGTGCAACTTCTATGC
>NW_012151940.1:448725-449988 GCF_000956105.1 Propithecus coquereli
GATCAATAAAATGGAAATATATTTGCATTGCAGAATAAGGATTAGCAATGATAGCTTGAGGGCCAAATCCTGCCAGTCCCCTGTTTTCTAAATAAACTTTTATTGCAACACAGCCACACCCATTCATTTTTGTATTGTCTATGCTGCTCTGGCGCAAGAATGGCAGAGTTGGGTGGTTATGACAGAGACCAAGTGGCTCACAAATCCTCAAATATTTACAATCAGTCAATTACCAAAAAGGAAAGTTTGTAACCCCTGATATACACTATAGAAGTTTACCATCCGTCATATAAAAACTCATGCAAATCAGTTAGCAAGCACACTTGACTGAACAAGCATCGACTCAGTATCTGCTCTGTACTGGATGCTAATGTTGGGGTGCAGCGGGAACGAGACAGTCCCTGCCCCCATGGAGCTGGCAGGTCGTATAAACACATTAGCAAATGAACACAATTCTGTAATTCCACAAGTGACAAGTGCTGTGAAGAAGCTAACGAACGGCAATAACGGTGTCGGGTTTGGGACCCGGAGGGTCCTTGGCTGGAAGATAATCTTGTCTGTGGTCCTCAGGGAAGGCCACTCAGCGGAGTTAATATGTAGGCGTAGAAACCTCACAATTGGGGTTGATTTGTGGTGTTTACAGAAGCATTATTGATACCACAGAAAAAAGTTAGGCATTGGTACTGTGGTGTGCGTGCTTTTAGAGTTGTATCCATTAATCTAAAATAGGAATGCACCTACTGAGTCTTGGTAAATGAGAAGTAATTATGTTCTAAAGAGCGCTGCGTAACTTATTTTACTGAAGGACACTTCTACACTAAATTTAGTGGTTGCTCTACAAGCTATTTAGCAAATCTGCTATGATTGAATAATTTGCTTTTCTTTTCAGTTATTGTCCCCCTCACAAAGTACGAAAGACTCTGTGTAAAACAGCCTCTTGACCTAATTATTTCCATGAGAAAACTTCCTAGAGGCAGAATTGCTAGATCAAAGAAAATGCACATATTTAAGGCTTTCGAGACCCATGGGGAAACTGAGTTTGAGACAGTGTGCAGCTATTTGCGTTTCCTCTGAGTATGGATAAGATTGCCCATTTCCCTAGTGCTGAGAAAGCATCCAAATTATTTTCAGTGTGATGTGGACAAATGTTATATTTCATATTTTAGTTTCTATGATTTTTGTTCAGGTCAAATATTTATTCATATATTTATTTGTATTTCACCTTTTAAGAAACTTCTCTTTAAATTCTTTGCCCATTGTCCA
>NW_012151940.1:452778-487852 GCF_000956105.1 Propithecus coquereli
CAAGTATTTAATAGCCGCATAAGGTGAGTAGCTACTGTACTGAACAGTACAGACCTAAGAAATTCCATTGTTGCAGAACACGCTATTGGAGAGTGTTTTAAGTAGACGATATCAATACTGTGGAGAGGGGAGGAGAAAGAGTGGTGGAGAAAAGATGTTTCCTTTTTTTTTTATGAGACAGAGTCTCCCTCTCTTGCCCGGGCTAGAGTGCCATGGCGTCAGCCTGGCTCACAGCAACCTCAAACTCCTGGGCTCAAGCGATCCTCCTGCCTCAAGCCTCCCAGGTAGCTGGGACTACAGGCACGCGCCACCATGCTCGGGTCATTTTTTTTCTATTTTTAGTTGTTTGGCCAATTTCTTTCTATCTTTAGTGAGACGGGGTCTCGCTCTTGCTCAGGCTGGTCTCGAACTCCTGAGCTCAAACGATCTGCCTGCCTCGGCCTCCCAGAGTGCTAGGATTACAAGATGTTTCCTTTTCAGAGATACGATGTCTTCTGAATATTATTATTTCAAATTCTAAGAAGTAGAGATTTTTCTAAAGTTTCTAGGTGGAGTTCCTAAAGTTCCCATTCCAAGGAAACACCTGGGAGACGTCGTTAACTCCATGGATACTCGCTCCGTCGTGCCAGACACTCTTCTAAGTCAGGGATGCCCCGCGCCGCGTGGTCCTGCTCCCACGGAGCTGGCACTGTGACGGTCCACGGTGGGAGACGGTGACCATGAAGAAAGGTGGGGAGGCCTTCTAGAATGCACCGGGAGAAGGGTTCGCCTTTGGACGGGGTGGCTAGGGAAAGCCTCTCTGGGTACATGGCGTTTCGTCACGCCTGCAGAGATGAAGGAAAGTGCCATCAAGGATGTGAGGGGAAGAAAGACCAGGTGCAAAGGGGTGAGACATGAATGTGGAACACGGCAAACACGCGGTGGGGCGTGAGAGGCACACAACCTTAAGGCAAAGTGAGTGTTGGGGGAGACCTCAGAGGGGCCCTGTCTGGCAGCAGTGGAGCATGAAGAATATTGCTCTGCCAGATCAGAGTTTCTCAAACTCAGACTGCTAACATTTTGAGTCACATAATTCTTTGTTGGGCCGGGGGCGGGGAGGTGGGGAGGGAGTGTGGATTTTAGGATGTTTTGTAACATCCCTGGCCTGTACCCACTAGATTCCAGTAGCACGCCCCTAGCTGTGACTAACAGAATTATTTCCAAGTATTTCCAAATATATGCTGGGGACCAAGTCACTCCTGGCTGAGAATCACTGTCCTGAACCGTGCTGTTCTTTACGGTCAGTTTCCAAACGCTGATCCACGCGTGCCACTCTGTGGTTCCAACTCACGTAACCACGGTAACAGCCGGTGGCAGGCTCTCCCTGCAGCCCCTAGCTGACTGTATTTTTCCACTTTAACTACCTGCAGCTGGAGGGGCAATTGTATCACATGCTGGTACTGACCAGTGAATTTTGGTTGGTAGCCTTCTGTTTTATCAGAAACACGGAGCATTTACCCATGTGGCTTGAGTCAGAGACCCTAATCCACCCTCTCATTAAGCCAGCCCAGGTTCTTCCTTGGCGGCATTGTAACAAAGCTTGAGCCAGATGGTGGGCAGCTGTGCACAGGGGCAGGAGGAGAAGAGGGTGTAGGGGGAGCCCCTCTCTGGCCGAGCCCCCTCTGGCTGACTGGTCTTGTTGGGGCACGTGTTCTTTCCACTGAAGCCAGTAATCCTGCATGTAATATGCACATGCTGAGGACTGCAACTTGGGCTTTCACCAAACCCACAGAAAAGAAAAATCAATGTAGGGGCTGAAAGGACCAAATATGTGAGGAAATGATATTTTTGAAATATTTATAGGTATGTTCCTGCCCTGCCAGGATCTCCTCCATCTTTGTGTTTTACCCCCCCATGCCTCCTACCCAAGAGCCCATTATTCCCTGTCATTTCCGACAGAGACCGTGATGGCCAAACGAAGAGGAAAGGGCAGCTGCTCTCTGGTTTCGAATGTTAAAAGCGAGGTCTTGAGAGAAGAGGGAAAGAATGAAAGATTACACGGAAAGACTAAGGAAAAAAGCCAGGAATATATGGGGAAGACTACGCTCCTCCCCCGTCCCCACCCTCCACACACACACACTCACGCACACACACACACACAAACATGCACACACACATATACACACACACACGCACACACACATACACACACACACACATGCACACACACATACACACACACACGCATTCTCACACACACACACACACATGCACTCTCACACATACACACACACACACGCACTCTTGCTCACACACACACATGCACTTTCACTCACACATGCACACACACACACAAACATGCACACACACACACATGCACTCTCACTCACACATACACACACACATACACATACACACACACACACGCACTCACCCTGGGCTAGGTGGACGAGGGACGCCAAGAGAGAAGGGATGGGACGGAGGGAGACGTGGGGTCCAGGAACAGGGATCGCACTAACAGCAGGAACTAGGTCATTTCACTGCCTGCCTGGCCTCTACCTGAGCAGGCGCCCCACGCATGTGAGCCCAGAGGTGACGTCCACTGCCTTTTCAAAAGGTGTCCCTCTGACAGCAGCCAGCACTTTGCCCCTCGCTTGCTGGGCAGTAAGGATGCCCTTCTGCACCTGCCCCCGGCACCCCCGGCACCATCCCAGGGCACTTATTCGTCCATCGGTGGCCATGACCTTGGTCGCCAAGGTGGGGAGGCTGTGGAGAGGTGGAGGAGAGCCCCAGAACTCGGTTACAAGAACGTCATCTAGGGCAAGAAGTGGGAGTGAACGCTCCTTCCAGAGGGCCCGGATGGCTACTCAGCCTGCCCTCTGTGCCCCGGTGAAGTGGAAGCAGAGCGTGACTCTCCACTTCCCGTTCGCACCAGGCATTCGTCTGAGGTGCTAGTAGATATTCAGCCTGCCCCTCCCGTTGCCCGCTGTCTCCACCGTTCCCCGTCTAAGCCGCTGTCGCCTCAAGGTCTCCAGAGACAGCAGGGTGGTCAGTGCATTGCTCAGTCTGGTTCTGTGCATGTGTATCCCACAGAATTCCCCCAATGTTTCCAGGATATGGGTGACATTTTTTCTTTTTAAGTCCCTACAGTGTTTTTTCCTCTCCAGTGTTTGTATTTCTTGGTCATTTCAATGAAAATTTGGAAGGGACGGGCTTTACCCAGTTGGGCTAAATTCTTTCTCTTGAAACTCAACTGCGCACTATCTTTCCAATGTCATCTTAACTCTACTACAGCTTGCAGAAAGTCTTTGACGGCTCTGGAATTTGAGGAATGCATCTATGGTCGTTTCAAGGGGCATATATAAGAGGAATACATTTTTGAATATATGACCTTAAATTGCCTTGTTTTCATTGGATTCAGTAGATTCCTTTTAAATTCTAGCTCCAAGTTGGCAGACTGTATGGGATCTCTGCTCTGGGATTATCTCTGGTATTTTAGGTGTGGCTCATTGATGTTCTCTGGAGAATTTTGACATTGACCAAAAAAAAAAAGGAAAGAAAGAAAGGAAAGACATTCTCTTGCATAATGCCAATGCATACAGCCACTTTCTCAATGTTTTCCAGTGCCAGGAGTAGACAGCAAACTGGGTTCTTTCTCCTTTTGTACGCCTTTCAATTCTTTAATTTTCTTTATTGGCACTTTACATGAAAGAAACTGTAGACGGTTGAGGACGCATTTTAGGATCTTTTCCCCTGCCAAATTTGCTTGCAAATTTTGCTCCTGCTTGAGGATAAAATGGAACACTTTTGACACTGCCAATATTCCTGACTGCAGGATCACTTGAGATATAACTTTCCAACTTAGCAATCCTGAAAGTTGCTCTCTGTGATTTGATAGACCTTTTCCAATTTGCTCTCCCTCTCTTTTTCACTTCTAACACATTTCCATGCAATATAAAAATGCCAGTGTGCAAATTATCCAAAATTATTCACATCCTAAAATAAAGTTCTTTTTCTTTCCCAGTGAAATTGTAAAGCTGAAAATAAAGTTTTGGGGGAGGGGGGAAACCCAGACTTACGGTTTTCATTTGTCTAAAATGGCTGTGTGTTACAAGTGGTGGTTTTGTAGAGTGCCCTGCTGGGTACAGCAGCCACCTTGACCCCGCAGTGACACGCCAGGGTGGCCTGAGCTCGACGAAGCACGGTTGTTAGGGTTGCTACTCTGATATTCTTTTTCAGACTCTGACAAGAACAGGCCCAAAAGGAAACCAAAGAGGTTCCTAGGGACTTTAGAGGTTAAGGGATTGGGAAGCTAAACAGGGCTGACTGCTGTTGTAGGGATATGGGGGATGGGGACACCCAGGCAGAGTGAGAAGGCTGCCTTCTAGAAGGTTCTCATTCCCACCCCTGAGTATTTCAGAATCTAGGGTGGATACCAGAGGCCCAAACCTGGAAGAAGTAAAAGGTAAAAGCAAGAGGTCAGAGGTTACAGCTGTCTCTGTCTGGGGTCAGTTCTCTGACCCCAAAACCCCACCCAGTGCTAGGAGAGCCCTTCGCAAGGTCAGCTCAGCCGCAGGCCTGGCTGAGCGGGAGGAACGAGCCCCAGCTGCCTTCCCGTGGCCCCTGCCTTTCCTTTCTTCAACTAAAATTCGTCATCATGTGGCTTATTTCAGGGGCAGTTAACTGTCGTTGAGAGCTAAGCTGAGCCAGGCACTGTGCGAACTGCTTCATATTCATGGCCTTATTTGGTCCTCAGAAACCCCCCCAGTTAGAAATCATTATTATCCCCTCTTACAAGTCAGGAAACCGGGAGCCGGAAGATTCCAAGCTTGCTCAGGGCCTCACCGCAACGGTTGCCACAACGGCAACCCCTAGCCTGTGCTGCTTACCACTAAGAGTTTGGTTTCTTAATGTTGGACTAGTAATGTTTATTTTAAAATACCTTAATTCATTTTATCTCATTTGAATCTTTTCAGCTTTTGAAATTTCATAATCCTTTTTATCTCTTTTACTATCATTTCAAATTTCTGTTTGTCCCTTAAATATTTTATGTCTTTTTATTACTTACACTTTAATAATTTAGCATTGACATAATTTTTATGTTCTCTTTTTTTAACGTCCTTTTTTTTACTCAGAGTATTACAGGGGTAGAAATGTTTAGGTTACATACATTGCCTTTGCACCACCCAAGTCAGAGCTACAAGTGTGCCCAACCCCAGACATTGTGCACACCGAATCCATTAGGTGTGAATATACTTATCCCCTCCTCCCCCTCCCACCTGCCCGACGCCCTATGAATGTTACTTCCATATGTGCACATTAGTGTTGATCAATTAATACCAATTTGATGGTGAGCACATGTGGTGCTTTTTTTCCTTTCTTGTGATACTTCACTTGGTAGAATGGGCTCCAGCTCCATCCAGGATAATACAAGAGGTGCTAGATCACCATTGTTTTCTGTGGCTGAGTAGAACTCCATGCTGTACATATACCGCATTCTATTAATCCACTCGTGGATTGATGGACACCTGGGTTGTTTCCACATCTTTGCAATTGTGAACTGTGCTGCTATGAACATCCAAGTGCAGATGTCTTTTTTTAGAATGCCTTTTTTTCCTTTGGGTAGATGCCCAGTAGTGGGATTGCTAGATCATATTTTTATGTTCTTTAATGTCTGAGCTTTAATTTCCAGTAGTGGGCACGTTTCCTGGCACATAGAAAGATTTAAATTAATATTTGTTGAATAATGAGTGAGCATCTAGCTTTCGTATTTTTGATTTTTTAATCTGCTTTATAAATTTCCCTTTAATTATTTATTTTCTTTTAAGTTTTATTATTCACCCTTTTGTGGTTTAATTTTGACTTACGTAACTGTACGTTCTGAGCTAGTGGTTTTATTTATTATGATTGTTTTAATTTTTCCTTTAGTCGTTAATATGTTTTAAACTTTTTATTTTACCTTTCAAAGTCCTGATTTATATTTCTTTTGCTCCCTTTAATCTCCTTATATTTAACATGTAAATTCTTAAGTTTCTATTTTTCTTAAACTTTCAGTTTCTTTCTCTTACTGTGTTGTCATACTGTCTCGTCTTTTTATTTACTTACTAATTTCTCATCAATCATTTTAATTATTTTACTGTGGATATAGCTTTAAAAGTTATGATTTGGGAGAGTGTGGAAGGCCAGAAATAAATTTTCCTGATGTTCTCTTCCAAAGATTCTCCCATTCCATTGAATTTTCCTGGTACAAATAATAAAAAACAAAAAACAAAAAAAAGCAAGAGAGAGAGAATAACTAGACAACAAACACTCACATACCAGAATGAACATTAAACCTACGTCGTAGCCAGAATGGTCTCAGGCACACGCACCAACCCACTGGAGCAGATGCTGACCGCCCACCTGCCCACCACCGCGGGCTGCACTGGCGTGCGCCGGCTACGGCTCCCTGGAGGTGGAATCCACCTCAGTGTAGGAGGATGAGACTCCCATCTTTTCCCGTTTCCCTTCAGGGATTTCCAGTGGGAATTTGGGGTTCATTATTTTTTTTACTTTTCTTCATAGTTTTACCACATGCATATTCTTAACAACGTGTTGTTTAGTTTTAGCATTTTAAAAACAGCTTTTGGTAGATGGATTTATACTCAAGCATTATTTTATGACTACCTTTAATTGATCAAAATTATGTCATAAAAAGCATCCTTGTTGCTGCCTATAGCGTATATATTTCCATTGCTGTATAGTGTTCCATCGTGTGAATATAGTACAATATACTTATCCATTCTATTTGTAATGTGGATTTTCCTCGGGTTTTTTTTTTTTTTTTTTTTTACTAAGCTATGAACGTTTTGATTCTTATCTCCTGGTGCACATTTGCGAGGGCTTCTTTAAGTTAGATGTCTAGAAATGGAAAAAGCAGGTCTCAAGGAATGTGCATCTTCAACGTTGGTAGAAAATGCCAAACCATTCAAATCCTGTTATACCAACTTACACTTCCTTGAGCAGAATTATAGGATTTCCTATTTCCCCCACATTCCTGTCAACATTTGATATTACACATTTGAGTAATTTTCCCAGTCTGGTGGGTGGGAAATGAGCTGTCCCTGTGGTTTTGGTTCGCCTTTCCAAATTGCAGATGATACAGGGCATCTTTTCTGTGATTTTTTGGCTGTTCATTTTCCTCTTCCACAAGATGCTCGTTCAGGACTCTTACCTGTTTTTCAGTTGAGCCATTTTTCTTTTCCTAATTAATTGATTAAAATGATTTATACATTCTGGACATTATTCATTGATTTTTCACTTTATTTGTGGGCCTTTTGTTAAACACAAATTCTTAATTTAATGTAGTAAAATTTATCAGTCTTTCTCTGGAGTGTGCTTTATGTGTCTTGCTTTAGAATTCTATCTACATGCCAGAATCATGAACATTTTCTCCTATACTTTTTTCTATAAGTTTTATAGATTTGTCTTCCACATTTAAGAACTTATTTACTCATCAAAGAACTAACCTTTGGCCTTGTTCCTCCTCTCTATTATGTCGTGTTTCTACTTCATTAATCTCTCCTTTTAACTCATATAAACACTGATAATCCTAAACACATTTAGGTAGAAATGAGCATATGCATAAATAGAAATTCCTTAAATTTCACAGTAACCATTTGTTTAGAGGATGCAAAAAGGCTTTCCTTAGTACCATCTCACTTAATTCTTCAGACTTTGGAGAGCTATCAAAACTGTTGATGATCAGATCTGCATTTAAAAAATATAACTCTATTTCTAACTGAGGTAGGCAGGATCATGGAGTTCTGAACTATGACATCGACAACAGGAATTCAAGAAGAGGAATTGATTTTCAGGAAATAATCCTGAATAGACAATATCAGCCAAGTCCTACGGGGCATGAAAGATGCCAGAGAACGGGTCTAATGTTTTGGTTTCAATGATGGTATAGTGGCTGTATTAACTGAGAAAGGGAATATGGGAATAAAAACATGCTCAGAGATTGGGGGTGCAGGTGGACTAGCCAGGATCCAGTAGAAAAAGATTGATAATTTGAGGAATCCAAGTAGAACTGTGTGGTGAGGGCTGTCTGACCAGAGCTGCAATTTTGGTAGAGGGATGTGGGATGTGGCCAACACCACAGGATCCAACAGGTGCCACTGCAGAAATAGGTTTCTAGCCTACTCTTCTCCTTCCTTCCAAGCTCCTACTAGTCTTCCCCATTTGCCAAACCCAACTGGGAGCAGGAAGGCAAGGGAACCCCTAATATAGACTAAGTGAAGCATCTTAAATACAGGCATCCACCAGGACAGCTACTCCAGCACAACTGGAAAATGGTTTATGAGAGACCCTTCCTAACACCCTGAGGCAAATATGGTAATATAACCATGAGTAAAAAAAAACAGAAGAAATCAATATGTCAAATGAGTTGAGTGGGTCAGGTGCTAGCCACTACACATGAGTTTGCCTCTTTCACGTCCCTCCCCAGTTGGAAACAGAGACGTGAAGGGGACCCTGTGAAGTGCCTCCAACAACTCACAGCTTGTTGAAATTGTCAGAAGTGAAATCTTGGGTCCATCGTACCAAAGCAAAGAGGTGCAGCCCCCAGTAAGGGACCAGCCTTTAGGCGATCAACAGTATCTGTCTGAGAAAAAGAAAAAGAATGAAAATGAAAAAAAAAAAAAAGAAATTGTATTTTATTTCAGATTCCACTTGTTCATTGCTGGTATAAAGGAAAGCAATTGACTTTCATATATGAAGCTTATTACCTCCAACCTTGCTTATTAGTTTCAGGAGGTTTTTGGGCAGTGCTTTTGGATTTTCTACATAAATGATAGTGTCATCTGTGAATAAAGAAAATTTTACTTCTTCCTTCTCAATCTGTATATGTTTTATTCTGTTTTCTTGTCTCATTGCATTGGACAGTACTTCTAGTATGATCCTTCAAAGGAGTGGGGAGAGGAAACGCCTTTGACTTCTTGATCTTGGCAGAAAAGCTTTGAGTTCCTCATCATCAAGTATGATGTCGATTGCAGGATTTTTGTAGATATTCTTTATTAAGTTGAGGAACTTTTCCTTTATTCCCAGTTTACTGAGAGTTTTTTTAAAATAATGAATTGGTGTTGGATTTTGTCAAATGCTTTTTATGCATCTATTGATATTCTCAAGTGATTTTTTTTAGCCTGTTGATGTGAATGGATTACATGAATTGATTTTTGAATGTTGAACCAGCCTTGTATACCTGCATTAAATCACACTTGGTCATGGCATATAATTCATTTCGTACATTGTTGAGTTGGATTGGATAATATTTTGTGGAAGATATTTGGGTGTATGTTCATGAGATATGTTGGTCTGTAGGGTTTTTTTTTTTTCTTACAATGTTTTTATCTGGTTTTGCTATTAGGATAGTGCTGACCCCATGGAATGACCACATAGACAGTATTCCCTCTCCTTCTGCTTCTATCCTCTGAAAGAGATTATAGAGAAGTGCTATAATTTCTTCCTTAAATATTTGGTAGAATTTACGGGTGAACTCATCTAGGTCTGGTGCTTTCTGTTTTGGAAGGTTATTAGTTATGGCCCCTTTTTATAATCTTACATTTTCATCACATTTTAAAATTTACCTTAAAAGTTATATATAATATACTTACATAGTTTTTTGAAGCTTGTTTATTAACTCTCCATGCACTTTGATGAATAATCTACTCCTGTGGCTTCTATTTGATATTCTCAAATATAAATCCTGTTTCCAGACCATTAGCTTACCGACTTTGGGATGTTTTCAATAGCTTATTGACAAATAAAACTTGCATTTAAAAACATGGGAGTTATTAAGCCAGAATATCCATGATCATAATTCATCTAAAATCAATGTGGATGGAATAGAATAAAAAGGAAGGAAAGAGAATATGGCAAGGGTAAGTGCTGGTTTGTTGATATGTGTATTAATATGTCTCTTAATATGTGTTTTTTTACTGTAAACTGTACTTATTTATTGCGGTCTTTGAACAACAACAAAAAATAGGATTTCTTTTAAAATGATGCTTGTCAAAGGCATTTGTGGTAACTCTATCCCTCCTTCCAGTGATTTATTCAGGAATGGAACGAGCAATCCAGTTTTGGCCTGTAATATTCTCAGGAGGTTCTTCATTCTTGAGGGGGATGAGAGGTCATCTCTCTGCCTCTGTGGTTTGAATAAAGAAGCGACGTGTCCTGTGTGTTATCAGAGCTGTCTTGGGTCAGTGAGGGAACTCAACCTCTGGACAAAGAGAGATGCTGAGACAATCAGAGATAAGTGGAGCTCTGTTCCTGTCATTCCTAAAGCCCACTCCACCTCAGGATTTCCAACAAGAAAGCCAATAAAATTTCTATTTTTTGAGCCATTTACTACAGAAAGTATTCAATTTGAAACTCGAGGTCAATATATGATTAAATGAGATAATGCACCTGGAAATGCTTTCATAACTGCCGTCCTGGGTGCACCTGCTGCCAGCAGTACTATAATCACGTAACAGGGGACTGAACAGCGACAGGGAAGGAATCGTCCACCTGGTTGTGCTGCTTATGCATGATGAAGCCATCTCATTGAATTTTATCACGATATAATAAATGCGTAAGTTGATTTATCATATGGTCTATCTAAATCAGGGGAGACCATGTGGCACAAACCGGGAGATCCAGTGTCCCTCTGATAACTGCTCTCTGAGCTCTATGCGGGACGAGAGACTCCATCTCCCTGCCGAGGGAGTCCTGTGCTGTGTCTTTCCTGAGAAGACAATAATAGCCTGTAAACTTTGGGAAAATGACCATGTTTAATTCCATTAATATATTTAGTCTTCAAATAGTTGTATGAAATTTAATTTTTTGGATAGTAAAATCTTTCCAGTGCATTTTCTCTTTCTGGTGGATGAGGAAATCAGAATGTGTCGTGGGCACACTTCTTCCTGAGCCGGCACCATCTGTGTGTTGTTGAACATATTTTCGGAGGAGAAATTGGGACAAACGTAAATGGCGGTTCCCCAAAGTGAGTTTTTCCATCCAGTCTGACGGCTCTATACCAGCACCACTAAATCTCGTTCTTCCTGGAGCCAGCCAAACTTCCAGCCTTAATACGTACTTCCAACTTTATTAGCAAGGGTGACATACAAAGGCCGTTCGAAAGCAGCAAAATCAATGGCTTGGCTGGGACCTGACTCCTGGTAGCTGACAAAAATGGACCCTGAGTAATTATGTTTCTACCACATGCATTTCTTGGAAACTTAGGCAAGGGTGTGTCAGATTTATAAGGGCTATTAAGAAGAGCGAGTGCACGTTTCGTCTGCATACATAATTTATGCTAATGGATACATTTTCCGTGTGTGCTTATAAAAACAAGCAGGTTGAATTGTGTTTATGGAATGGATAAAATCCGGGCATCACGTATGTGGCATTTTTCCTCTTCTGCAATTTCAAGTTTGTAATCTAAAACACAGACCTACTTAACAATGACTATAAATGCATGCTACATTGCAAATATAATTGCTTTTACATTTCATCTGTTATTTGCTAGCATAACCTTTTTTATATGTGAATGTCTTACCAAATGACTTCCAAATGAGTATTTAAAGTCACCATGTACAATTAACCGTGGGCTCTCAATTTGGTGCAGTCAGGAGCTATTAGAAAGTCTTCTACATCAGTGCTTCTCAAACTCTGTAGACAAAAGTAGGATTCCCCCCAATTCATCGCTGACCCATTATTTGGAAAATATAACAAAAGTGAATGATTAGAAAAATAAAATCTAAAAACTATGAAATAAACCCTGGTTTTAAAAACTTTTTAGATGAAGCAGACATAAAATTACTCATTGTATCAGATTGCTATAAAAGTTCTAAGACTCTCAATTCCTATATTTATCACAGTGCACGCCAATGACAAATAGTTCACACAGTCACTCGGTTCACAGACCCCGCTTTGAGTGGCACTGCCCTAGATAACAGCTGATGAAAGAGCAGGTGCCACTTTCAAGTTCCCATTTTGTTAGGAGATGCTTAGAAAGTTAATAAAAGTGTACTCTGTCTTTGTCCAAGCTGCACGGGTTTGTGGGATCTGCTAATGTGCCCTTGACTCTGTTTCTGCAAAATCCAACTTCAATTCCACTCTGGTTCTGCTGCACATTATCCCTTGCCTAAATCTCTCCTGTGGGTTTCTGTGCCCTCAGGAGGACATCGAGGTGGCTACCCTGGCATAAGTGATCCTGGCCTCACTGATCTCCGCAGCATCTCTGCCTCTCTCCCAACACTTTCAGAAAACAAGGTCGTGTCAGAAACACTCAGACACCAATGTGAAGTAACTCTTACCAGGTAAAGATGGGAAAATTTGAGCAACTGTAAGAATAATTGCAATAGATGAAAACATGCCGAATATATTTAAATCCATGTGTTTGTAACAATATTTTTAAAAGATATTGGTCATCTTTAGAAGATGCTAGGGAGCTCATTAGAATGAAAATGGGTGGATCAGGAGGACACACAAGCGTTTATCCTGTCCTTGCTATCCAAACTTTACCTTAGGACAAGTAATTGATGAAGAAAAGTTTTCTTTATAGAATTATTTCTATTAATACTTATAAAGAATTTCACCAGTTTGTGACCCCTAATGGAATAATGGCTAAGTTTTAGTAACTACTTGGAGAATATAAGTGAGCTGCAATTTTTCAAAGTCATTAAAGAATTGAAGGGAAAGAAAACATATCCCATTAGCAAGGGGGTAGCACCAAAAGAGAGAGTAATGACGCATCAAAAACAGTAAGTATTGAAAATGACAAAACACATCAACTCTGAAAATACACACATAAGTCTGAAAACCAACTATTAAGTGACAAAATTCTCTTGAGTGGGCAAGAAAACAAATTTGACCTATGTGTTTTTTAAAAAGAGGTATTTTAAAGCAAAATCCTAGAATATTTAAAAAGAAAAACAATAGGCAAAGATATAGCTGGCAAGCACAAAAGCAGTGAGAGGTGGCAGAGTCAAAGACACAAACATAGCAAAGAGAAGATAGACATAAACATCTATGGGTAAAATAAAATGGTATTGAATTATATATGTAAAATATTAGGTATATAAGTAGAAATTGATAGAGCCACAATGGTGGTGGGGGACATAAAAAAAATCGATGCATCTACTATGGTTTATTTAATTAATACTACCTTATAAGATAACTTCTAATAATATATGAAATGTTTCATTGTTTTACAATTTTTTTCTTTTAACTGTGGTAAAATACACATGACATAAAATTTACCGTTGTAACTATTTGTAAGTGTACAGTTCACAGGGTTAAGTACAATCACATGGTTGTGCAACCAGTCTCCAGAATTCTCTTTATTTTGCAAAACTGAAACTCTGCACCCATTAAACAACTCCCTGTTCCTCCCTTCCCCCAGCACCTGGCAACCAACGTCCTACTTCCTGTTTCTACAAATTTGACTATTCTGGGCTCCTCGCATAAGTGGAATCGCTCAGTGTTTGTCTCTCTGTGGCTGGCTCATTTCACTGAGCATGTTCTCAGGGTTCATCCGTGTGGTAGCTCTCCATGGCTCACATCACTGCCCGAGCTCCGCCTCCCCTCCCTGCTTCCCCAGCCCTGTCCCTGGAAAAATTGTCTTCCATAAAACTGGTCCCTGGCGCCAAAAAGGCTGAGGACCGCTGTAGCATATGGCAGAATTTCCTTCCTTTTCAAGGCTGAATAATACTCCTTCGTGTGTGTAGCCCACATTTCCTTATCCATTCAACCATCAGTGAACACTTGAGTGCTTCCACCTTCTGGCTGTTGTGAATAATGCTATGAACATGTGCAGGGTTTATAAAATTTTTGATTAAAAATTGGTATCAGAGGAAGCCATGTGGGACAGGTACTGAACTGTCCACTGCGCACAAGGAGTCATTTAGTCCTTTTAGTGGCCCCAGGAGACAGATCTTCAATTCATGAATGCAAAATCGAAAATTTGTGTGACTTTGCCAAGGTCCCAAGGAGGCGAACAGCAGACAGAGCTGGGTTCCAACTCAGGTTTATCTGCCTTCAAATTTTAAACTCAAATAATCGGATATCCAGGAAGAACATAGGAGAGATGTTTGTTTTTAACTGCAACATAAAAGGAACTGAGTGTTCATTTAATTTATTTCTATTTGCCGGTGGTGACCTTGCTTATTCTTACACTTTCACCTCTTTGTTTTGAGAAAAACAACTTCCGTCGTCTTTTTAAGTCTGTTCCTAGCAGCACTTCTCTGGCTTCCTTCTACGCCACCTTGGACAAGTGTGCACAGCTCACGCTCCAGGTTACCGTCTCCCGACCCGCCCTCACTGAGAATCACTGAATACAGAAGAAAGTGTCCAATTGCCCATCTATAAAATGGAAATAAAAGTTGCTCCAATAATTGAAAGAAATGATATGTAAAAATCACTTTGTATAATGCCTGAAACACGAACGTGCTCAGTGCTGCTAATCGCTATTAGAATTAGCTTATGATTCAAACAAAAAGTTTCTACCTACACATTTTTGCTCTCTACTAAAACAAACTTATTTAGACTCTTTATTACTCATTTTTAAATAAGTGCCATTTCCTCCTACCCATTTTTTTTCCTATTTGCAAGTTCCTCAAATTAGCAAGTTTTTTCAGCATTATCCTCCATTTCATTCTCACACATTCTAAGGAATGAGACTGTATGAAAACAAAAAGTAATGTATGTAAACGTCATTTCATTTGAGTACCTTTAGCTCTAGGTCATCGCGTCTAATGGCCCATTAGTTTCCACTGTATCATAATTGATTTAAATCACTCTATTCATGGATATTGATTCATTGCCATTTTTCATTGTTATAAAAAACAATACATTGCATATATCCATATAATGATAACATGCACAACACCACTTTATTTTTAAAATATCAGGCACATATAATACATATATACACAGGTATCTGAAAAGAGATAATCCAAATAATGGGGCTTGTCTTTCCCACCTTTGTACTTTTTTTGTTTGTTTGTTTTGGGCAACAAATACATATTAATTTTAAAAACAGGAAAAAAGTATTTTTCATTATGGAAAAAAAGGGAGAACATTGTAATCCCATACAAGAGAAAGGCTACAACTTTGAGAAATGCAAATCTAATTGAAAATCAATTTTTTGTTGTGTGAATATGCATTCAATTAGCTGCTTATTTGAGAGAAAAATGTGATAAGTGCCCATGTTAATTGTGATATTTATCAAAAAAGGACTAATTTGAGAATGATTATCAAACACCAATGTGTGTACTATTTCATTGACTCTAAGGTGGCTTCAGTTATAAGTTGCACTGTTATTTTGTGGACCACTAAGAAATAAGAAAAATTTCCAAATAAACCATGACATGCTATTTAAAGGTAACCACTGCTTTTAAAATACTCAGATAACATAATGCTATAGTAAATACAGTTAAAAAAAATCCTCCATCTACTTCTTTTTCTATTCAACAGATACAGCCTTGTTAACAATTTGATATATATTCTATTGGATTTTCTGTTCATACATGTGAGAATATATATACATCTCTCAATATTTAGATGTGTTAATATGCTTATCCTTGTTGTGTTTCCTTTTATATGACTTCTTTCTTTTCTCCTATGGAGGTTTAAGATTGTTGCAGAAAGAAAAATGAGGAATAAATATGTAGTTGATGGAGTAGGATTTAAAATAGGATTTTTGAGTCCTTAGCAATATAACGATTTAAAAAGCCCAGGTTTATCATAAGATAAAATTTTTGAAAACTTCTTTTTAAAAGTTGATCTCATAAAGGTGGAGAGTAGAATGATAGATCCTAGGGGCCAGGAAGGGTGGGTGGGTGAAGGAGGGGATGAAGGGAGGTAGGTGAATGGGTCCAAACATACAGGTAGATAAAAGGTCTAAGTTCTATTATTTGATGCAGAGTAGACTGTAGCTAACAACAATGTATTGTGTATTTCCAAGTAGCTAAAAGAGAGGACTTGAATTGTTCCCAACATATAAAAATGTTAAATACTCAAGGTGATATTCTATGTGTGTAAAAAAAATCACATATACTCTATAAACATGTAAAATGTTATGTATTAATAAAAATGTAAAAATTAAAAAATAGGTAAAATTTCTAAATCTTAAAGTTTCATTAACATAGTTGGTCTGATTTTATAATTTTAAGATAACCACGAAAACAGATAGGAAGAGGAAATGCAGATCTGTTCCTTTTTGTTTCCAAGGTCAAAGAGGTAGGGTATCAAGGTCAGATTCCTGCCTACACCTTCCCTGAGTCATTTTTCTGGGAAAGAACCTTGAGGGACGGGTCAAACATTATTCTCATAGAATGAGGGTGTCCAAGAAAATGGAGGTGAAGGTCTCATTTCCATAGCCTGTACTACTGTGACCCTATATTTGCGGTGGAATCACAACCAAAATTCCATGGGAGCATTAACCAGCACTGGATAGCTGAGCAAAGCCTGCACATGGTGCTGTATGGAGCGAGCAGTTACCGTGTGAACTAGTTTGGGGATGTTGCAAAGGGGACAAGAACTGCAGTGCTGGGGGATTTTGTGAAAAAATGCAAATGACCAGTGTGGTGGTGGAAGGCCCAAAATTAAGGTCCAGTATTATGTGCTGCCTTGGCAGCTGGGGAAGACTGGGAGAGCCTCAAGCAGCCTCCCCGCAAGTTCCCCTCCCCATCCTGCTCCCATAGATAAGGCCCCAACCAAACAACTCTGCTGATCAGGAGGCCCAGGGACAGTTCCTGCTTAGCAAGGGGTAGCAAGTTTTGGTTCCCTGCCAGCCTGCAGAATTACTCAACAAGTCAGTGTTATCCCAGTCTCCCATGGGAACCAGAGGGCACCCCACTCTCTTAACACTACAAAGCCTGCCTCCCACGGCCCGTTTGTTCACTCTGTTCCTGAATTCAACCCCCATGTGGACCTGTGTGGCATGTGGATCCTCCCCCACTCTGGGCTGTGAGTATAGGTGATTAATAAATCACTGTAAACCTCATCTGTCCAGTGTTGGGTGTGTTCAGCCATGGCCATAACCCTGGGGCGGGAAGGCAATATTCCATGGGATATTGGGAATATCAGGGGTAGGGTGAACATAAGGTGTTGGAAACTGCACAGCTCCCTGTCTTTAGCAGTGAGGGCTGGCAAAATATCCAAGCCCAGCAATTCCTGTTTTCCCTTTAAAGAAAAATCAATTTACTGCAACTCCAGTCACACTCCCAGGTACTGGAGGGTGGGGGGAGGAAGCAGGATGAGAGATAATGTAGGGAAGTTGGATGCAATAGTTATAAAAAAAAAGAACAACTAATTTTGACTTATTTTTAAAAAATAGACAAGAAAATGTAGAAATTTAAAAATAAAAGAATTGGAAAAGCAATTCCAAGCAAATATAAATCAAAAATAAAATAAAACAAAGGATAAGGACAATAATATAATATCAAGCAAAAAAGAAGAATTCAAGAAAAGGAACTGAATGGGACATAGAAGATGATTTTAATTCTCCAAGAGGTACACTGGAAAATGAAAATGTGACACTTACGAACCTCTGAATTCAATGCAATCACTTTCAAGACCTCCCTCCTTGGGATCATTCTCCAATCATCCTGATGAGAGCTGTGGTATCTCCCAAACTTCGATCACATGGTCACAGACAGTCCCTCAGTGTTGATCCCACAGACGGCTGATTGTAATTGGTGTGACTATTACTAGTTACATCCAAGTATTGGAGAAGACCTCATTTTCTCCTCCATTTACTGACAATAGGTGTCAAACAAGGTATACCTGTTTTTTTCGGAATGAGATTATCATAGGTAGAATCACACAATAAATTAATCGATCAATCTTTGCGTAGTGGAAACCCAGGCTCCGTGGCTTCTACACTATTTTCCTGAATAGAAAGGAGATAACGAGCAGGAATTGTCGAGTCTGCAATTCACTTCCCAGTTATGAGGTTACACCGTCAGGTCAGGATGCTGCAGAGATGAATCAGAGGAAGTCAAAGGGAGAAGCAAACAAAGAAACATCTCGGATTCGCTGGGGGATCAGGGAGGTGCGGGCGGCTGGATCGCCTGTGTGCAAGACACATATTGTCTTCAGTCATCGCCACGAACGTAGTCCTCCTCTGCATTATTGAACGTGTCCACATGTTTGTTATTGCTAACAACAGTGAGGGAAATTGCTACAGGGACTAACCCTGAAAAGGAATTTTAAAAAAGCCTTATCTAGGTTAGGTGGTGATTTCGTTTTCAGCAGAGAAAACCCAGAGCAGTGGGAGACTCCTGCTGGTCTTTTCATCTATATTCTCCCTTGCGTTGATTCAAGCATCTCTAAGAGTTATTTCAAGAACCATTTTCACACATTCACTGATTTTGTTTCTTTTTTTAAGCCTTCTGGAAGCAAAACCAAGCTGTCGATTGCAGCCGTGGAGATGAACAGAGATCTGAAAGCCATCATTTTGAAGTTTTCTTCTCTTTTAACTATTCTTAACAGGATGAAGCTACCCTGACTACATGATAAAATCACCTGGGGAGCTTTTCAAAAATCTCAGATGATCAGGACACATCCAGGGCCAATTAACTCTGAATCCTGTGAGGTGTGCACCAGGCGTGTTAAAGGTAGGTGGTTTCTGGCAGCAGCACGGTCTTGGGACCCAGATTTATGGATATTTTTTAGGTCATCATTATAAGCCCTTATATTAGAATAGCTTTCGCATCATCTGCAAATGTTATCCATTTAATCTTCATGATGAGCTGTGTGGTGGGTCTTATTCTCCTTGTTTTACAAATAAAGAGATTAGGGTTCAAATGAGCTTGTAAATGGCAGACACAAGTGTATAATCCACTGACTCGAATCCAAGAAAAAAGTAGATCGTCCTGAACTAGATTCTCTTCCAGCTTCCCCAGTAACTTAAGTACCATTACAGGATTCCTATGGAAGGGAAGGGCTAGGTACATATCAAAGATTGAGGAGCAGTGGTGAAGGCTACACTTCACACCCAAGAAGGCAAGTGGCTTAGGTGAGTACTGAATAGTCAATATGATCAGATTTCTTCATCAACACATATGCTCTTGAATATGGAAGAAAACTCATCCCATGCTCAGTGACTGTCTCTGTAACATATACCATTACATCGTATGATGAAGCCGTATGAACTTAATGTCATTTGGGCCATTTTTTTAGTAGTCACGTAACATTGTTAGTTTTATGAAGGTTCTGAATGTGAAAATTACCTGAATAGGACATCCACGACCTCACTTATTGTCTGCATTGATTCAATTAATGTGGCTGGCCAGGCAGGTGGAACTTTTCCGCGTAATCATGTGCTTAGTTGTAGAGCAGAGCAGTGTTCCCAGATAGAGGAAGTTGGCCGGTATTGAGATTGAAACCAATCAGCAACATTGATGAATCTTAAATTCATAACATTGAAACAGCGGAACAATGAACTAGCGACCTCTGAAAACCCTCCATAAAATCAATGAGAACACTGACAAAAATGAATGGATTAATTTTTCATACCTCTAGAAATCACCAAAACTAACACCAATCCTTCCCAAAATCTTCCGAAAGCTAAAAGAGAGAGGAACACCTCTCAACACATTCTCCGAGGCCGGTATTACCCTGAGGGCAAAACCATACACAGACATCACACGAAGAGAAAACTATAGACAAATATCCCTTATGTATACAGGTGCAAAAATCCTCAACAACAAAATACCAACAAATTAAATCGGACAACATATAAAAGGATTTATCCAAGGGAGGTTTATCCCATTTTAATGTATCTAAAGATAATATTAAGACAGTAATACTTTGCAAATTGATCTACAGATTCAATGCAATCTCTATCAGACTCTCCAGCTGGTTGGTTTTTTTTAATTGACAGATTGAATATAAAACTCATAGGAACTTCAAGGGACCCAGAAGAGCCCAAAGGATCTTAAAAATACAGGAACAAATTTGTAGGACTAATAATACTTCCATGTTTCAAAACTTACTAGAAAGCTACAGTAAACAATACTGTGTGCAACTGCCATAAGAATAAATACAGAGCTCAGTGGAATAGAAATGAGAATGCAAAAATATATCCTTACATTTATCGCAAATTGATTTTTGACAAGGTTGCCAAGAAAATATAATGGGGGAAATTGCAATATTTGCAAGTCATATATCCGACAAGGGACTAGTATTTAGAATATATAAAGAACTCTTACAACTCAACAAGAAAAAGACAAGCAACTCAATTAAAAAGTGAAAAAAGGATTCAAATAGACATTATCCAAAGAAGAAATACAAATAGCCAACAAGCACCTGAAAAGATGCTCAACATCACTAATTGTTAGGGAAATGCATATCAAAACCCACAAAGAGATACCACTTCACACCCACCGGGATGGCTATAAGCAAAAAGATGAACAGCAGCAGGTGTTAGCAAGAACATGGAGAAACTGGAACCACCACACACTGCTGGTATGAGTGTAAAGTGATATAGTTAGTTTGAAAAATAGTTTGGCAGTTTTTCAAATGGCTAAAATAGAGTTACTATGTGATCCATCAATTCTACCATATACCTAAGAGAAATGCAAATGTATGTGTATACAAAAAATTGAACACAAATGTTCATAGTAGCATTACTTCTGATAGTCAGAAGGCAGAAACAACCAAGATGGCCATCACCTGATGAATGGTAGCTGTACTAGAAACTACTGAATTGTGTGCTTTAAACATGTGAATTTTATGATGCATTATTTATTATGCATTATTTCTCAGTTTTTTAAAAGATGAAAAAACCATGTTGAGTAAAAGAAGCCAAACACAAAAATTCCATTTATATAAAGTTCAAAAGGCAAAGCTATAGTTTTCAAGACACATACTTAGGTGGTAAAACTATAATATATTTTTTAAATGATTGTTACTAAGGATAATGATTACTTTAGGGGTTAAGAAGAGGTTTTTGGTTTGGAGGAAGTACGTGAAGAGAACTAATGTGCCTATAATGCTTCATTTTTTTGGTGTAGAGGATGGTAATCTGGTTGTTAATTTTATAATAATTCCATAAGCTGCCATTTATGTAATGTGCATTTTTACATTATGTGCTATATTTCACAATAAACATTCACTTTAATTTGCTTGTGAAAAAACCATGAATTAGATGCACTCCTATGTACTTAATCATTCCCACATTGTTGACATTTCTATTGCTTCCAATTTTTTGTTATTCTTAACAACATTTCAATTAACATTTTTGTGCAAAAAATCTTTCCATTTTATTTTATTATTAACTTGGGGTGGATTTCCATATGTGGGAATAGAAAGTCAAAGGATTCAAATATTTTGCCATTAATACTATGAACCCCTCAAAAATAGTTTTCCTTTTTATATGTTACATGTGGTTTATTTCAACCCACTGTTCCAGTTTTCCAAGGCCTTTCTGAATTCTGATTCTGTCCTGTTAGCTCTCCTCTGTGTGTCCAAGATATCCCCATCTTCCTCTCCAGCAGGTTCACCCGTCCCTCTTGGCAAGCCCAGGGTGGGCAGTGAGCTTGTTCTGTTCCCACATAGTTCAGTGACCCTGTTGAGAGCCCTTCTGACAAGGAAAGGACTCCTGAACTAGAGACCTGTGGCCTGCACCTGCCAGACAGCCTTTGCCCTGCAATGCATTCTCCACGCCATGATGCAACGCCATCCCCACTGTCAAATAACAACGCTCAGATAGTTCGAGGCATGACTCTCATACTAATAGAGATTGAGCATGTGTCAAGTATTTTATTCAACTCATTAATTAATGAAGGAACCAGTAGGATGGTAAAACTAGTTCAAAGAACAATTCCAGGAATGAAGATTGATAGAGTTAGCTCGAAAATGCTGAAATGAATTTGCTAATGGATATAAAACAATATAGTATCCCACAGGGTGACAAAATAGTAATCTTTGGAATGATCTTCCTACCAGGCAGAAATCTACAAATAAACATATAACTTCACATTGCGGGGGGTTATAATCAGGTGGTAACAATCAAAGTCAAACTCAGGTGTATTCTGTTACATAATGACATAATCCTCACGGAAAGGATTATAAAACAATGCCCCCATATAATGTGGAAAAAACATTCAGTCATCCTTTGGCTTTATTCCCAAGTGTTGGATAACTTTTCCAACACCACATGTGGCCTTGAAAAATCACTGGATTTATCTTTTGCTATTTTGAAAATCCTGGAAAACTGGGGTAGATTGTGCTGTAAAATCCAAGTCATTACATATAAAAGTATTTTTTTCTTTGCAAGGCCAACTCAGTTCTGTCTTTCATTATCTGAAAGTTCCCAAGAAGTCAGTTCTCTTTTGCTTTGTGAAGCCAACTGATGTCTTGCAAGATATAAGAAACTTCCCATCTTCAAGTGTTTGTGGCCAGAGCATATGCCTGTGAGTTTCCTAAAATTCATTCAAATGATTGATCTAGGTGCTCATGTGCATTTTTCTCAAAAAGAGAGCAAAGTTCTACGACCACAGGGGGTTAAGAAACACTGCCCAGAGGGGATCCTGCAGCTAGTCCCGCCACAGAGTCAGCTGCCACATACAAGGTGCTTTGCCTCTTCCTCATGCGTGTTCTACCACCTGTTTTAGAATCGCTGGTTATAAACCCGCTTCCAGTCACACCCTCCTGTCCACCAGCCTGTGAACAGCCGTATCCCTCTTAGGAGACAAAAGGTACCCACAGCCCTGCATAGCACCAGTGCACACACACAGTAATGCTACTAAAAAGGTAAAGGCACAAAAACCTGCCAAATCCGTGGCTGTTATATTTTGCAAAAACAAAAGCCAAAAAGCTCTGCTGTTGATGAAGCACTGCTCATTTGTTAACATAATTCCTTTTGCTCTAAATTTTATTTGCAGCCTGTCTTTATTAAGAATTCAAATATACCCTAATATATCATTTACGTTATGTGAATGTGTGTTAGCACAAAGCTATTAGATTTCCTGTGCAACCTGTAAAATAAAAGTTCAAAACCCATTGGAAGGCAGGAACCATCTGTCAGCTTGTTGTAGGTGCCATAACCCATGTTGTCATTTGGTCCATCCAAAACAGATGCATCAAACAAAGCCATTATAGGCCACTTTCGACTCACAAATTTCATTCCAATTAAAGACTAGGGCGCCTAGTTGCAGAATGTGCCTATAATAGGCTTTGTATTTAAATACACCCTGAGACATTGTTTTTGCCAGGATATTTTTTTTTCTTATTTGAATAAGAGGGACATTGTAGGGAGCTAAAAGATAGGGAATAGAAAAGAGAAAAGGAACAAAAAGCGAGATTTCAATCTGTCTCCAATGATGGATAAATAATATTTCATAAAATGACAATAGTAACAGTAGGTGCAATTTACTGAACACTTAGTATGTGACAAACATTTTACTATTAATATAAGCCTTATAGATATTTGTTCATTCATTTATTTAACAAATACCTCTTGAAAGATTGTTTTGTGTCAAGCACTATCTTATGTGCCCTAGAACATAAAATATAAGTCTTCTGCCCTCGTGATGTTTATCTGCTAAAGAGAGGAGAGCCACAAATATAGAAATAAATACAAATGCTGTATACACACACACACACACACACACACACACACACGAGTACACGCACATTTGCACATATAATTTTAACTTGAAATGTGCCTTAAAGGAAACAGGCTGAAGGAGTACAGAGGTGACTGGGTTGGACTGGGGAAGGGCTGATTTGGCCGGAAATCAAAGGCTTCTCTCGGAGGTCCCATGAGGAGACCAGGCAGAGCTTTCTGGACACAGGAAACAGCACACACAAAGGCGTTGAGACCAAATGGAGTTTGGCAGGTGTGCAAGACCCAGAAAGGAGACCAGTGATCACGTGGATGAGGAGGAGAATGGGGAGAAACGAAGAAGAGGCCACTGAAGGTTTAGGTGGGCGTGGAAGCAGGGAGGCAGCGGAGTGGGCTGCTGGGTGAGTGCGGGAGGGAGATGGCGGTGGTGACTGGGTTTGTCAGCGTGCGCCATGCGAAACCGCAGGATGCTGCTTACAGTTTTGAGGTGGTGTGATTAGGATTTGCTGATGTATTAAATATGGAGTCTGAGGTCCGAGGAGGAGCAGAGATGAACACCGAGGCAAAATAGAACCCCTGCCCGCCCTATCCCTCTTCTCATCATGAAAGTTGGCACCAGATATCAAAAATTCACCGTAGCAGCCAAACAAATGTCCCAATCCAGTGTAAAACATGTTCACCTTCATGAATAATCAAACAGTAAACTTTCCTATAAGAAAACGGTTGTTTTGCTCTAGCCAATTGGCAAAGGTTTTTGAATGATCTGTGTTAAGATTATCAAGGATGGTTAAAGGGCTGCCCTCAGATCCCAGTAGTGGAATGTAAATGAATTCAAGCAATCAAAAGGGAAATTTAAAATTTTATTTTTCATAATCATCATACACTTTCTCCACCAATTCTACCTCTTGGAAAACATCCTGAGGACATAACCAAATATGGGGCTAGATTTATGTTCAAAAATGTTAGTTATAATGATAATGAAGGAAAATTAGGAAAATTAGAAATAGTGTAAATATCCAATGACAGAGAAATGGTTAAATATATTACAGTACAGCTATTTATACTGTCATTAAAATCATATTTTGGGATAATTTTTGTCATTATAAAATCATGATGTAAATAAAATTGAGTTCAGAAAATATGATTAAAAAACTCTACTTGCATAAACATGCATTTGTAACAAGGAGTAGAAATCTAAAAGGTTAATAATGGTTTTCTCAGAGAGATCAGATGATAATTATTTTCAAAATCTGAAGAATGAACATGTATTACTTTTATAATCAATAAATAGAATGATACGACTGTGCAAACCCCAAGACCAGGGAACTTGCTGGGATCTGATATGTGCCCCGTGTGTCAAGATAGGACAGTTGCTTTTAAACCACGCCTGGCGGTACCCTGGACCCCTGAGGATCATGCCGCTTGCTGCTTAATTCTACCTCCGTAAGCTTAGGAATGGTGGGAGGGCTCTCCAGGGAGTTCCTCAGAGTCACTTTTGAGTTTGGATTTTCTTTCTCATTTGACTTATTACAAATTGTCTCAGTTCAGGTTGCTATGACAAATTACCATAGACTGGGAGGCTTAAACGGCAAACATTCATTTCTCACAGTTCTAGAGGCTGAGAATCTGCAGGCAAGGTGCCGCAGATCCTGTGTGGGGAAAGGGTCCTCTTCCCCATTGGCAGGTGACGCCTCTGGTTGTATCCACACGCGGCAGGGAGAGGGCAAGAGAGAAAGCGCACTTGGGTCCCTTTCATACGCATGAGATTAGCGCTCCACCCTCATGACCTAATTATCTCCCAAAGCCTTCCCTGCAAATATCTTCCCACCGGGGTTAGGATTTCAACGTGCAGATTGGGGCACCGCAGACATTCGGTCCTTAACACGTTTTGATTAGTCTTCCCTTCGTCCGGTCTTGGCTGCACAAAGTTCCTCTGAAATTTCTTGAAGTTGGAGGCATGATTCTCTGCTGTATGGAGGCATGTTTTTTTCTGCTGGTAAGATATTTCCTCCTCGTCACGCTCCCTTCTTGAGTTCAGTGAGAACGTGTGAAAGGTGGGGTCTATGTGCTGAGCCCACGTCACTTTTGCACGCAGCACTTTTAGCGGCCCAGCCTCTCTGCCTCTCACATTGGCCACGGTCCCTTACACGTCAGCAGGAGGAGGAAAGAAGACGGACCTTCTAGGTCACAGAGACTCAAGAAAAGCAGATGTCATTTTAGGGGGATCCAGACAATTATTTCTGTCACTCTCTGCTGTTATCAAACCAAATCAGGGCACCCTACTCTCTAAATATGTGTAAAGTTGGAAAATAAATGAAACCAAACATACACTACAAACTTCTGTGGTCAGACTAGAGAGAGGAAATACAAGATACTGTAATATTTCGGGCGTGAAAAAAACAAGTACTTAAGATTTGGTCTAGAATTTGGTGACAAAAAGGACTAGAAAAGTATTCAAAGCATTTCAGAGAAAAAATTGACAGGATTTAAAAGCCTTTTTTTTTTTTTTTTTTTGAGACAAAGTCTCACTCTGTCATTCTGGCTAGAGCGCCGTGGAGTCAGCGTAGCTCACAGCAACCTCAAACTCCTGGGTTCAAGTGATCCTCCTGCCTCAGCCTCCTGAGTAGCTGAGGCTACAGGCATGCAGCACCATGCCCAGCTAATTTTTTTCCATATATTTTTAGTTGTCTCGCTAATTCTTTATAGTTTTTTTAGTAGAGACGGGGTCTCGCTCTTGCTCAGGCTGGTCTCAAACTCCTGAGCTCAAACGATCCGCCCACCTCGGCCTCCCAGAGTGCTAGGATTACAGGCCCGAGCCACCAGGCCCGGCCTAAAAGCCTTTTTTTATACAACTGATGAGTTTAGGGAGAAGGTATGTGCTTGCTACTTGGAAGAATTGACAGAAAGGAGCAATTTTTAAATTCTATTGCTCATATTTGATAAGTTTTCTAGCTATACTTTCCATTATTAATTTTTTCAATTTATCAACTTGACATTAAACCTTTTGTTTAATATACCATCAAAATAAGTTCCCTGTGATGCCTGCACCCTTGGATTACAGCGGGAGTTCAATTTCCAGCAAAGAAAACACCAGAAGTTTGCAAAGCTTTACTTCATCCCACAGCATTGTCGTCCTTGCAAAGTCGCAAGTGTGTTACGTTTAAGCACAATGTAATTAGGCCTGGAAATCAAATTAAAATATGGAAGACACTCTTACTGCCCTAAGACTTTTCCCTCCATGCAAATCAGACAGAAAAACTGTGTGATTTATGAGAATGCTGATTAAAATACCCTTCAGCAACCACCTTTTTGCAGTATTGTTTTTCCTCCAAAAGCCACATAAGAACCACAAGTGATATAATGATTGTACAAGAAAAGTTTTTCATTAAAGACTTTAATAAAATAAAATGAAATAAAATTTGAGAACCAAACTGAGATTTATTATTTGGTATTTTATGTATGTATCTATTTATGTCACTCCTAGTTCTAAGGAGGATTTGAAGATATTTATTGAGTGTTCTCATTTAGTTTTTCGAGTACTCCTACATGTCTTTGCTTTGCACACCATTCCCTGTTGATAGCTCCACCGCCCTAGTGACGTCTGCTTTCCAAACTCGGCATGGCTGTGGCAGACCAGGCGACAGGTCTCTACTTCTCTCCTCGCTCTCGGAACGCTAATTTTGTTCAGGTTTCCACCCTTTCTCCATGAGACTGGAAACAGAGCCTCAACCTCCCTCCCCAGGGCAGAGTCCTGGTGGGTCTCAGCCAGTCGCAGGGGGATGCCGGAGGGGAGAGGGGGCGTTCTCCGCGGGCTCAGGCGCGGGTGTGTGATGAAGCGCTAGCTGACGGATACAGACAGGAGTCTGCCAGGAGGTCCTGGTCAAAGCTCCCACATGGTTAAGAAGGACACCTGGGAAGAGAAGTCTTTTTTCTGCCTCTGGACACCCGTGTAAACTAAATGGCATTCCTGGCACTATGAAGCCCTTTAAAACCATGAGGAAAACCAGCCTTTTGGTGAAGCAGATGCTGAAGACAGCACAGCAGAGAGAGGGAAGCATCCCAGGTCTGTGAAGACAGGAAGATATCTTTCGGACACAACCGTGCCGCGCTCTTGCTGTCTCCTCTGGGCTTCTAGCTCCACGAAACAAGGGATTTCCTCAAGACAACCCGATTCTGGGCTATGTGTTTGTTGCAGCCAAGGTTGTCCTAACTGACAGACTAGCGTAGCCTTTTTACACCCAGTAGGTGCTCTACTAGTATTGACTGGCAAATTGAACCAATAGTTCAATACATTACTTGCTGTTAGACTGGATTTAAATTACTCCATCATAAAATAAGAAAAATTATCACAAAATAGTATATTTGATTAGCTGTCATGGAAACTAATAGCTAGAGAAGAGGACATCTGTTTTTAAATATAGTTTTAAATTTTTAACAAGAAAATAATACAACAAAAGTCCTGTGATATAATATGGTAACATATTATGATGATCTTACAATTATTGTGACATAAGGTAGACTTACACTATGAATATCTGTTACTACCAAAATTTAATGTACGATAACCGTTCCTTTGTAAAACAAAAAATGATTTAAAACAGGTTATATAAGTAATTACTTATTGCAACAATGCTGCATTTCCATACAACTAAACCTTTAAAAAACCATTTTACGTATATAGTTTACCTGTTGATACACTGCCCAGAGCAGTTCACTATAAAAATTACAGATTCCACGTGTCATTTGTGAATGAATAAGGAAAAGGGAGCGTGTTCTTGTTTGGTTATTCTATGATTTTAAATGTCTCAATTTAATGCCTCCATTTTACCTGCCTAAAATAGTTTATACATTTTAGCGAATATCTGAGAAGAATTGTTTCAGGTTTGAAGTATTTTTTAAGGATTTGAGTCCATTTTTTAAATTTAGCTTTCTAACATGGAGGTAAAGAGACAAGCCCTTTATTCCCCGACGAAAACTCACAGTCTTGAGGCTGAGATGACAGTTAGAGAATTTGTATTTCCTTCAGTTTTGGTGACCATGAGTGACGTGCGCTCAGTTTAACCTGACTTCTTGAGCGCTCTACATTCGTTAGTTCTGGCACGTGGGATCCACTGTCGTGGAATTAATGTCACAGAGCGCGACAGAGCAGATGCAGGACAACAGACGTGGTCTCAGTTTTCTGCGACCGGGGTGAAGTGTCTGAACCCTGCGCCGCGTGGCGTCAGGAATCAGCGTCTTACTTTCTCGGTCTTGGTCACGCACGTTCTGAAACAGGAAAGGCGCCAGGAGGAAGCCCCCTGCTGCGGCCACGCTGAGAGTCGGAGAGTGTGGAGGGGCCAAGGGCCTCAGCAATTTCCGAGTCTCGGGTTACCGTGGAGAGCCGACTGCTCAGCAGAAAAAGGCGCATTAGCAGAGCGAAGCCGTTTCTCGCCTTTCCTAAACTCTGCCTTGGCAGGAGGATACGGGATGACAATTTTTGAAATCACATCCAAAGGAGTAAGGATATAAGGAAATAAAGATGAAATGGCATCCGTTAAAGCACGACTGACTCCCTTTCCGTCTTGGAATGTGGGCACTGAGATGGTTCGTTGCTCAGTGAGACGACGTCGGGAGGCCACGCGGACGTCTAGAACCGGTGCTTACTTTGTGAGCGCGCTGGCCTGCTCGGGCTGCCGCAGCAAATCCCACGGACTGGGCGGCTCAGACCACAGGAGTTGGTCTTCTCACAGCTCTGGAGGCTGGACGTTCACGACCAAGGTGCCAGCAGGGTTGATTTCTCGTGAGTTCTGTCTTCCCGGCTGGCAGATGGCGTCTCGTTGCCATGCCCTCACAGGCCTCTCCCGTGTGTGCACGGACAGAGAGAGACCTGGCGTCTCCTCCCTTCTTAGAAGCACACCTGTTCTATTGGATTAGTGCCCACGCTGTGACCTCATTCAACCTAAATTACCCTCCCAAGGGTCCTGTCTTCAGCTACGGTCATACCGTGGATTAGGCTGCAACATGGATTTGGGGGAGGTGGGGGCGCACTTTAGTCCCTCACAATGAGCACATGTGAATCTGCTTGCATGTGAAGTTTGTCAAGGCTGCATAACAAATGCCACAGCACAGAGGCTTAAACAACATACATTTATTCTCCCACAGATCTGAAGGCTGGAGGTCCAAGCCTAGGGTGCTGACAGGTTTGGTTTCCTCTGGGGTCTCTACCCTTGGCTTGCAGACGGCCACCCTCTCACTGTGTCCTCACACAGTCACTTCTAGGTCTGTGTGCTACATGGCTCCCCATTTCCTCTTCTTATAAAGACACCTGTCAGACTGGATTAGGGTCCACACCAAAAGCCTCCATTTACTTTAATTATCCATTTAATTACTTATCTCCAAATACAGTCACATTCCGAGTATTAGGGGTCAGGACTCCGACATATGAATTTGGGGGGAGACACCTTTTGCATCATAGCGTGGAGAGAGGGATGCTGAGTGAGAGAGTCTGTGCTGAAGTGAAAGCCGTGCTACGACGGCATCAGTTCGTGGTGAAACGGGCTCGGCTGGCAGTGCTCAAGACCTTACGTGTTCATGAGGGTTGTCCAAATTCCACCAAATCTTTTTTTTTCCTTCCTTCATTATATCGTGGGCTAAATAGTCACAAAATCATATTATGAAGTGCAGTGTTTTCACTAGCATTCAATGCCAGTGCGCTTCTGCATTTGCATTTTTTCGTATTTGACTCACGAGTTTTTAAATGCCTGAGCACGTGGTGCATTTTCCACTGTCCTCATGCTGCATCCGAGCTTAATTGCACTATGGTGAGGTAGTGTGACCTGTATGAAAATAATTATTTTTAATTATTTTAAATGTGCTAAGGTTTGCTTTGTGGTTTATTTAATTTAAAAAAATGTATCCTTTGATTAAGTGATTTTGTTCCATATGTAACCGTTAAATCTAGCTTATTAATTGTGTTATCGGGTTTTCCAATCTATGTGATAAGTGTGTATATGAGGGGGTGTGTGTCTGCTCAGCCTACAGTTACTAATGTGATGATGAATTTGTCACATTTCCCCTGTAATTAGTTCTTTATTTTATATATTTTGATGCAACTGTAGATGATTGTGTTTTGTTATCTGTCTCTGATGAAGTGAAACTTTTATTATTCATTATTTAATAATTTTCTACACTAAATGTTTTGTCTCAAGAACATTTCATTTGATATTAATGTAGAGATACCAGATTTTTGGTTAGTATTTGCCTGGTGTTATCTTTTTCACCTTTTCCTTTCCGTGTAGCTGTCATTTCTGTGTTCTGTGCTTTAGTCCCTCCTAATCGGCTCATGGCTCACACCGGCTTCCCTTGAACCTTGCAGCACAATTTGTGCCTTTTAACAGGTGTTTAAACACTTCACCTTTTTGTATTATCAATTACTTGGTTTTATCTATATTAAATTATTTTGTGCTATTTTAATACTTTTTTTCCTATTTTTTTCCTCTCTCTCCCTTTTTCTCTCTTTTAGATTAATTGCACACACACCCCTTAATCTACTATCTCTTGTCTACTACAGAAGATACATACGCCATTTTTATTCTTTCAGGAGTTCTTGTCATTCTTCGTTCTGGAAAATCCTCAAGTTATCTTGCTAAAGAAAAAATAAAGACTGTTAGAAGCAGAGATCGAGTGCTGCACGAAACGGCTACGCCGCCAAGCCAAGCGCTGGGTCCAGCAGAGTCCAAGCAGACTTTCCATGGCAAGAGTGTTCAGAACGCCTAGACCACCGTACTGCTGGAAGCAGAAGTGTAAAAGGTATTTTTAATCAAACTTAATATTAAATTTGATCAAGCTCATTTTATCCTCTATTGAGAGATTTCTCCCTTCTCATTTATTAATTATAATAACATTTTAGAGAAATTATAATATGCAAGGCATTGTGCTAAATGGTTCATACGTTTGATCCTATTTAATCTTCAGAACCACTCTAGGAAGGTACAAAAGGATGTTGAGTAGGACTTTTCATTGCCTCCTAATTTTGGCTACAGCTAGAGCTGAGAGCAGTAGGTGCAAACTGGGAAATTAATGTCTCTCTCCCCTGAGGCCGACCGCAGGCCCCCGGTGGCAGGACAAGGAGAGAGGCACAAGGAGAGAGGCACTGGGGGGTGGCGGACAAATCGTGCTTGCACCTGTGGCATAGAGCACGTGTGCTCGAGAGCCCACGGCCAGACAGAAAACACAGAAAGCGTGGAGCCGCGGCCATCCTGAGGGCCCTGCCCTGGGGCCTGCCCACGGCACGGGAACCTCAGCAGGAAGAGGACCGTGTCTGCGACTGGGCAGGAGCTCGGAGGGAGGTCACGAGGAGCCAGCCGGAGTCTCAGTCCCTTCTGGCGGCTGTAACCAAAGTACCCCAAACTGAGTGCCTTGTAAACAACAAGCATTTACTTCTCACAGCCCTGGAGGCTACTCAAGATCAAGGCGCTATCACAGCTGCTGTCTGGGGAGGGCTTGAATCCTCGTCAATGGCTCCTTCCTGCTGCGCCCTGGCAAGGTGGAAGGGCAAGATCGATCTCTGGCCTCTGCTATGGGGACAAGTTCCATTCATGCGGGCGCTGCTCTCATGAACTAATCACCGCCCAAAGCCGCGTTTCGTAACACCGTCTCCTCCTCGGTTAGGACTTTGACGTGTAAATTTGAGGGAGACACAAGCGTTCAGACCCTAGCAGCCAGGGAGGCCGTGCCCTGTGCCAGTCGGGACGCAGTGAGGCGCGGTGGGGTAACGGAGTCAGTAAGGCCTCTGTGAAGGGTCCTTTGAGGCTCTCCCTAAAGGACCTGCATATGGGGCCTGCCACACAGAGGGCATTTGCCATCCAGGCAGAAGAGCAAGTAGCTCCAGTGGATGGAAAGCTACCTCCCCTTTGCCTCCTCCTTTCCTCATCTCCCCAGCCCTAGAAAAGCCAGAAACAGAAGAGTCACTGGAAAAAAGAAGAAAGAAGAGGAGGAGGAGGAGGAGAACCAGGCATAGGAAGGGCGAGGAGACTGGCCATGCCCACTTTTGTGCCGTGGGTCCTGGCGTCAGGAGCCCGGGTGGCATAGGCTGAGGCAGAGGGAGGCCACCACCGTAGGGGATGGTGATACAGATGTGCTAAGCTGGAGAATGCCGTCCATTTTCCACCTAAACCAGACGGGACTTAGATGAAAGGTTTTAGTGTGGACATTTTCAAATATGCACAAAAGTAGAGAGAAGAGTAAAATTACTTCCCAGGTACCCATCACCCATTTTTAACAAGTAATACTATTTTGTTAGTTGTGTTTTGTCTCTCCTTTTCTTTTATTTTCCCCTGGAATATTTCAAAAGCAAACTTCAAATACCATATCTCTTCACCAAAATATACTCCATGCGCATCTCTAACAGATACGGAGATTGGTTTTTAATATACTCACAACGCCACTGTTACATGTAACAAGATATAATGTAATTATAACTGACTTTTTGATATCCTGGAACGAGGCTGCTTTTGCGGTTGGAAGTGGATGGGACCCCCGGGGGCTCTGCCCAGGGTTCCAAAGACAGAAAAAGGTCATGTGACTAAGTGGTTTGGAGATGGGGTAGGAGGGAACAGAGTTGTTTCCAGACTGTGCCAAGTTCAGCACAGCCAACAAACCAGTCGTTAACGTTTGATCAAAATGTAAACTCTGCACTATTCGTAATGGATCTGGAACAGTTTAATAGGTACAGTTTTGAACGTCAGTCGACAGCAGAGCTCTCTAGCGATGGGATTGGCTTTGAGGCATTTCTTTGCCAAAGACCTCCTTTTTCCACGATAACTCACACCACTCTAGGAGATATCATTTAAAATGGGCAACTTGTTATAGATGTTGTTGTTCAATTCTTGTTTACCTCATTTTTTTTCATCCATAAAATGGGGATAAAATTAGTATCTACCAGATAGAGTTGTGTGAGATGAAATGAAAAACAAAATGTATGTAAGAATGTAGTATGATAATAAGTGCTCAATATATCCATCCATTCATTCATTCATTCAACAAAAATGTAACTGATTACCTTTAATCTACAGGCTCTACACCAAGAGCCGGGAACATAGCACTGGGCTGGAACTGACCGTCTCTGCCTTCCACACGCTTACAGCCCAGTGGAGGTGACACAGGCTACAGATAGTGAGTCACCCAATTCATCAGCAGTTACAGTTGTGATCAGGTTGCTGAAGGAGGCGTACGTAGTGAGATGACAGAGGAACCTGAGCTAATCTGAAAGCCCGAGAGAGCTTGCTGGAGGTGCTGACAGATGATCTTTTCCAGCTCGTCTGCAAGTCTCTTAGAGATAATGCAATCTGCAATATATATGCCTGTGAACACCAAAAGAGTCTCAGGCATTCATTCCCCCTCCTGGACTGGTGAGTTCGTGGATGTCCCGTGCGGTTGCGCGACCTGAGATCGTACCAATCCTATTCTGCTCTTTTTGAGCCAGGACCTACTTATTCTCAGAGACATGGTGCACCCGCATGTACCACTGTCCGTCAGCTGGACTCCTGGGCCTGTGGGTTCTCTTGTTCATCATTTATTTAAAAATGTTCCACTGTTTGTTACTGGAAAGAAGATATTCCTTTAGGTTATCTGTAATCCCCTCTCGTTGTACACTATCTTTTCCTAAGGCGTAATTCAGTTACGTATGTTAATATAATATTCTCTGGTAATAGCTTTGATCCCAAATCTTATTTTTTAATCAAAGTTCATACCCAGAAGAAAACAGAGAAATGGATCTGCCTATCAGTCATCGTTCATTTGTTCATTCAGTCCATCCCGAGCCTGCTATGATGTGCCACACGCTCTTCGAAAGGTGCAGGGAGCCTTCCTGCTTCCATGACAGCTCCAGGGAGAGGAGGCAGACAGTTCAGCATAAAATGAGACAATCCGACTTTGATAAGCGCAGAGATGAGAGATGAGAGAGCAAAGTCATTGTAGACGGGATGGTCAGGAGAGAGCTGTCCAAGGAGGTGACATAGACTGAGAGGTGACACAAACAGCCCTGGGACAAACCAGGGAAAGAGCTGCCAGGTTCCAGGTGCACCCAGGGCTCCAGCCCCAGCAAGTGTCTCAGTGTTGCAGAAATAAAGCACGAGTCATAGGATGAAGGGTGTTGACACTACTGACTGGGTGCTGGGACGTGCCCTAGGCTGCACTCGAGGGCAGTGTCCCTGTGGGAGGCTAGCACTGCGGTGTGGCGGGGACAAAGAGGACGGCGTCTCTTTGGTTTCTTTTGGTAGAAGCTGTGTCTGAAAGATAAGCTAATAGCAGGCTGGAGATGGTGAGTGGGTGGTGACTGCTGGTTAGAACTTTATCCTGCCCACTCCCCTGCCAGCTGGACCGTGCCACTCATTCATTCGTTTAGGGGACAAAGTGTATGCAAGTCTCCGATTGCATGGAGATGCAACAAAATTCACCTTGTATTGAGTGAACGATCTCTCAGACTTTTTGCAAACAGTTCAACTACTACCAACA
>NW_012151940.1:488387-489960 GCF_000956105.1 Propithecus coquereli
TCGCAGCAAGAGCTTTAACAAGCAGTTCTGCAGTAACACATCTTTGAGCACTTACCCAAATTTGTTTTGGAGGCAGCCAAGGGAACCACCCTCTCTGCCGTCTAGGGCCCTGCAAAAATGCAAGGCCTGTGTGTTTATATGACAGGTTTTCACAACTGTATACCTGCAACACCAAGGAGTGTAAGGTGCCTCCCTTCCTTCAGGAGAATGTGACTTAGTGACAAGCAGGGCGGTTTCCGCAGCCTGTCTCTCCTCAGCACACAAAGGCTCCTTGGAGGTGGAATTCTGTTTTTCTCAGTTCTCTGGTGCCATCTGGAGGTTCGACGTGAGATTCACATCCAATCATTTAAGCCTGCAAACAGGTCCAGCTGTGTGGCTCAAGTAGATAATTCATGAATTAAGACTCTTCATCTGCGTGCGTAAGGATGACGTGAAGCCCCAGGTGAGAAACGATTTAGGTACTTTTGACCAGGTGTCCTTCCTAATGTGAAATCAAGCAGCAGTGTCCACGGCGAGTTTAACGAGTTGTTTAAGGGGTGGGAAAGGGTGAGCTATGTGGACGGGCTGTCTACACGGAAAGGACCCGTCAGGCAGCTCTTCAGTGCTTCGCTTCACTTACACTGTGTACACTCAAGGTTAAGTCCGGTTAGCCCAAGTTCAAGTGTTAGGAGGACAAGAGGAAAATATTCAGAGCCTCTTTATTTAAGGGCACCAGCTGCACCACTTACAAACTGTTATCTTAAACAAGCTCTGAAAACTCTGGGTTCTCCATTGTTTTCTTTACAAGATGGGTTTAATATTCTGTGCCCTGTAGGGTCATTGTGAGAATTAAATGGCATAATGTATGCACAAGCACTTACCACAGAGCTTCAAGTGCAGCTCAACGATAACTAAGATTTATTAGGTGGGGCCAGACCCTTTGGAGGATCTACCCAATGCCCCGTGAATTAAGAGGTTGTCTAGCCTGGATGGTCGGAGCAGGCTCTATTCCAGTGAAAACAACGAGGCCCGTGTGGAGAGTACTTCCAGAAAGTGTTCAGTGTTTCCTTGACCACAGTCTCCACGCGTGGGGTATCGCCATGGCACGTCAGGCTGGACGTAGCCAGGTGGCTTTGCCTCGGAAAGCAAATTGTCAGAGTTCGTATCTGCTGCTGGAAATCACGCCGGTGCGATTCTACAAGATCTGATCTCTCCCAGGGAGAATTATTTTTATGCTCTACAATCCAGTTGGGGACATTATACAAGCACATTCATAATTCAGGTTTATTATGGAGAATTCCATTTTAGATGCACAAGTAAAAATTTCTGGACACTCGTGGGGAGTGCAGTGCGGCTAAAATCACCAAATGTGGGTGGAATGGCAGAAGGGCCTGCGGTCCCCAGTATGCTGCCCGTCGGAGACGTGATGAGAGAAGGTGGGATCCAAGAACATGCTGCGCTGGGCATTATTTTTTCTTAAATTCACATTAACGCAAATTAACTTCTGAAACAAGGAAACATTCTTGTTACCTTACTAATCGTTATTCTTGTAACGTCAATAGTACCCTCTGATAGGCTGGGCGCGGTGGCTCAC
>NW_012151940.1:490725-507759 GCF_000956105.1 Propithecus coquereli
CCCTGATATCACATTCTTAACATTAAAAATTGTGGTCCATAATTGATAAATTCAAGCTACTTAAGATATTGACTATTTTTGCTGAAATATACTCCAAAATAAGTGTAGATGAATTTGTGGAACCATCTAAACTAAAGAAGGCGCAACACAAAATGGTTTTGTTTCTCTTCTGTCTTTGCTTTCAGACTTGATTAGTTGCATCTCTCTTTTCCATCGCTGACAGATGCTCTGGGCAAACCCAGAGCTTTTTGGTCACTTTCAGATGCTAAAGTGATATTTAAAAGCACACTCTGGTCCAGATCACTGTAAACTTCACTCACTCGCCCAACCCCATATTCCCTCCCTTGTGCTCCCCAAACCAGGCATCTGGCCGGAGATTGCAGCATGGTGTCTGCTGTCTCACGTCCTCTCCCCCTCTCCTTCAGAGTCCACCTTGGGACAGAAGAGAAGGATTTAGGGAAGAGGGGCAAAGATGTCTATATTTAACCGGTGCTATTGGGATTCTCCCACCGCGGATTCGCTCTGCACAGGAGGCTGGCTATTTTGGGGACACATGCGGGTTCTTTAGGAGACTCGTAGGTGGCTTCCCCATGCATGTTTTCTCCACTTGGAAGTGTCGCTCCAGCTCAACGCCTCAGTAAGCCCCTCCTCAGCTCCCCAGCTCCTGCCCAGACGGACACCCTGGTCCTTGCATTCCCTGGTCAGCCTCCCGCCCCTCCGGCCTGCCCTGCAGCCCTCTTTGGCCAGGTAGCATCAAACTAGCTCGAGCCTGGACCCTCGCCTGGTGTCCGCCTGAAAGGTGGGAAAGCTGCCCACCTGCCACACCAGATACAAGGAGCAGAGGGTGGTCCCCACAGTCCTCTGCCACCCACCGTCTCCCTCCTCCTTTTTCCCTGCTCGTGCGGACACAGAGGGCAGAGAGGAGCGAGTTCCCTGCCCACACCAATGTCCGGCCAGGGATCGAGGTGCTCACTGCTCCCACTTGCACAGACATTATTGAACGTCCAAATCTTTGTAAGTGACCCTCAGAGCACTTCTGCTGTTGCCTGGGCAGCGGCAGAGAATGGAAACCTCGGCTCCCGCTCTGAAGAGCCCTTTCCCGGCTCCCGCCTGCACAGACTGAGAGCCACGGTGAGCTGGCGATGGCCAGGCAGCTCTTCTGTCGCTCAGCATAGCCTGGGCAGCTCTTTTTGGAATATGACAACGCTTCACACTTTCTGTTTTCAGCTCAAGGGCTTCATCTTAAAATTGTCAGAGGACAGAAAAAGTCCTATGCACATTTTGTCACACTGGTATCATGGGTGTTATAAAAACTTTTTAAAGCTCTTCCTTTGTCTCAAAAACCTTTTCTCTTGGCAGCCAGTGTGGTTTAACGGGGAAAAGCAGAATCTTGTCCTTGCTGCCAATTTCTTGGTGCTGTTTCCTAAAAATACATATTCTCTGTAGGCATGATTTGATTATACTTAAAATTTTTACAATTTCTGTGAACACTGAATCAAGGTCAAGGGCTCTATTTTTGGTAAATTACAACTTATACTTGGATTGGCATTCAAGCGCAAATTGTATTTGAGTAGTATGGCTATCTTTACTACATATCTACTATTTTTAGTTTAAAATAGAATTTACAAAATACTCTGCTTTGACAAACAGAAAAACAAGCCATCAAGAACTTGTCCTGCACGCACCGCAGACTTGCCCAATCGAGTGCCAGCGACCTGTCGGGGATCGCGCTGCGACACACAATAGCTGCTAGGACATACACGTAATGTCAGAGCATAATCTTCCCGAAAGTTAAACACATAACTTTCACACAAACATAAAGTGAACGTGTGTCAAAGAGCCATTCGACTCATTAATAGGAAACCAGCAGCAGTCACCGGATGATTGAAAGAAAAATGGGAGGAAGAGGGATGATATAGACCATTAGGAGGGAATACTGAAATAAACTTGCTAAGTGAGAGGTATAACTCATTAACATTTTGCATCTCTATTGGGCAAACATCTACAAATTAACATGCACCTTCACAGAGCCTTGGCCTAAATCACCGGGTGACAGTAAATCAAAGAAAAGTCCATCTTCTAGAAAATGAAATCATCCCTGTGCAGGACAGGTGGGCAATGCCCCCGAGTAAGACATCCGAAGGACAAGCCACCCCCTTTGCTTCATTTCCACTCTTTGGAGAATTCTTAAATAATAGTATTTGTTTTAGTACATTGTATGCTGTCCTTACCACGTGATGTCCAATAGTATAATCTGACTAAAAATTGCGGCAATTGATTTGTTATTTTCCCAGGTACAATATTTATCACTGATTTTGTGGCTAACACTACAAGCTTCTAGTTAGTGGTATAACTTGCAGTACTTCTAGCTGTGAGGAGTGTAACTTTAAAGGTGGTAGTTTCCTCCTCTTTCTTCTTCTGTTTTAATACGCTTTTTTATTTTGGAGTAGATTTAGATTCAGAAAAATTAGGGAAATGGTACAGAGAGTTCTTATATACTCCCCACACTGTTTGCTCTGTTAGTAAAATCCTACATTAACATAGTACATTTGTCACAACTAATGAACCAGTATTGATACGTTATTATTAACTAAAGTCCATACTTTATTTAGATTTCCTTAGTTTTTTGCCCAATGTCCCTTTTCTCTCCCGAGATCCCAGCCAGGGTACCGAATTGCATGTAGTTGTCCTGTCTCCTTAGAATCCGCTCAGCTGTGAGAGTCTCAGACTTTCCTCGGTTTTGATGACCTTGACACTTTCGATGGATAGCGGCCAGGTATTCTGTAGACTATTCATCGATTGTGATTCATTTAATATTTTTCTCATGATTAGACTGGAATTACGGGGTTGGGGGGAAGATCAGAGGTCACCGACCATTCTTCCCACATCATACCAAGGGCGCACGCCATCAACATGACTGGTCATTGTCGACGTTCACCTCGACCCCCCAGCCGAGACAGAGTTTGTCAGGGTTCTCTGCTGTGAAGTTCTCTTTTCTCTCACTTTCCGTACTGTAGTCTCAGGAAGGAAGTCACTATGTGCAGCCCACAGTTAAGGAGCGGGTGTGACGCTCACTTTTCTTCAATGCAAGTATCTGTATCAGTCAGGGTTCTCCAGAGAAGCAGAACCAATAGCATGTGCGTACGTGCGCAGAGAAAGAAATTCATGACAGGGAATTGGCTCATGGGATTCTGAAGGCTGGGAAGGCGGAACTCTGCAGGGCGGGTCAGCAGGCTCAGGACCCAGGAGAGCTGATGGTGCAGGTGCAGCCCAAAGGCAGCCTCCTAGGGAGCTCCTTCTGCTTAAGGCAGCCAGCATCTTTGCTCTGTTCAGGCTTCAGCTGATTAGACGAGACCCACCCACATTATGGAGGACAATCTGCTCTACTCACCGTCCCCTGATTTAAATGTTAATCTCATCCAAAACACCCTCCTAGCTGACATGTAAAATTAACCATCACAGGACCTACATAAGTTATTTGGAATTTTTCTGCACTGCAGATTTGGCTATTCTCTATTTATTATTTATGCAATCATTTATATCAGTGTAGACTCGTGTCTATTTATTTCATATGATGGGTTACAATTCAATGCCACTGTGTTTATTTTGTTGCTAGATTGTTCCACCTTTGGCTGTTGGAGCTTCCCGTTGGTTCCTGTGTCTCTTGACATATCCTTACCCATGTGGGGTTTTTTTGAGCACTTTTTTATTTCTGGCACTCCAAGATGCTCCAGGATCATCTTATCTATTTCCTCCTCCTCCAGCCCTACCACCACCCGCTGTTCCAAGGAGCCCTGCCCCGTGTGCTGGAGAGAGTGTTAGAAACCAGGCTACGAGTGCGAGGTGTGCCTGTCACTATTTGGGCGTTGTACATTGCTTCTAGTTCTTCTTAGCTGACAAAACAAAGAGATATACAAATGCGTGCTATTTATGAATATACACATCTCTCTCAATATCTATATAATATTATATATTGATCTGAATATGAGTTCATTCTGATATCTCCAACGCTCATCAATTGCCTGTGGATCATTCTGGCCTCTTCCCCTTGCTGGTCTGTGACCCCCCGTCCGGCAGTGAGAAACCCAGCTCCCACCCTCCATCATACTCTGCTACATCTTCACTTTTTACTCTAAAATACATCAATTTTATGCAAAAATATTATGCTCATTCTAGAAAAACTCATTTGGCCCATCAAAAAGATGCCACACTTTATTTTGAGAATTTCATGAACCCTTGAAAGATTTCATAGCGCCGTTTGGAAAAACCTCATGACAGAACTCAGTGGAACTCGTGGATGAACGGAGCAATGGTACCAATGAAGTCCAGTTCTCGGGTGTTCATTGTTCTTTCTTCTTCTTCTGTGTGTGGAATCGTCAGTCTCGAGTCTTCACTCCTCCCGGCATATACGATTCAACTCCTCTGTCTTCACAGGTGTCCTATTGATTACTTATGTCTACGTCTACTGCATTTCCTGGATTGTAGTGTTTTCGTTAAATTTTTAATCACTACATTCTTCAATAAGTCCCTTTTGATACAATTTGTTGTAAATTGACCTTATAATACATCACAATAATTTTATGGTTTTAAAATCAACTTTATCAAGGCACCATTTACATATGATAAAATGCATTCACTTTAAGAGTGTAGTTTAATGAGTTTTGACAAGTGTACACTTTCAGGTAACCACCACCATAAGCAAGAGACGGAATGATTCCTTCATCCCCCAGAGTTCCCAGGGTCGTGGCCTCTTTGCAATCAAGCCCTCCCAAGCCCTGATCACTGTCAGCATAGATTAGTTTTGACACAGTAATTCAAGAATGCAAATCACAAACGACATGGGAAACTTGGGGCCTGTAGCTGACTGAGAGCTGATACAAACTCACCAGTGCAGTTCTTGGAGCGCGTATCCGACCATGACGATATAATCATTGAGTTTGCAATGGAATTTTAAAATCATAGTTAACATTACGTTTCACATTTATGAAACATATGTGAATATGATTGTTTCATCATATTTATCTCTAAAAATGCCAAACCACGCATGGATCACTTGACATATCATGAACAATTTGTATACTGCATTTTGAAAAACGTAACTCTAGGAGGCCGTTGGCTTTGAGAAGTCAATGGCATGGACTCCTCTAACGAAATACTTGATGATGCCCAGGCTGGGGGGAGGCGGCACAGGTACACATACGTCTTTTTCTGTGGAGAAGCCGTAACACTTATCACAAAGATGCTGAGGTGGTTCGAGAATTGAGCAGGTTTTAGTCTAGCACAATTAATCTCGAACTTCAGTATGGTTAATATCCTCTCTTCTAGGCATACACGTGGACTTTGTCCCCAGAGGGTGTGACTCACTAGGTGACAGGGCCCAAGGATCGAGTCTAAACAAACACCCCAGGTGGTTCTGATGTGAGTGACCCACTGACCTCACGCTGGGAAATGCTACCACAAATCATTGTCAAGACCTCTCTGTCTGAAAAATCTGATTTCATGAAATTCAGCCACAACTGGATGTACTTTATCTGATGCAAGATGACAGAGCTTCTGACAGGTGTTTCCTCATCTGATGTGACATTGAGCTCACTGACCTTTAAAGTCCTTTTCCATTTTAAGAATCTATCCGTTCCCTGTGGCACAGCTTGTGAGCACTCCTTACCCAGGACCACTGGTGTGCCTGGAAAGAAATGAGTTGACACACGGAGACACTGCTGTCCTCCCCAGGAACAATCTGTCACTCCACAGCGCCAGAACAAGAGGGACAAGAGAGCGAGAAATGGGAGAGGGATGTGCTTTTCAGGACAGCAATGACGGCAGAGGATTCTCTCGGACATCCCAGGACCCAGGTGGAAGCTGAGGGCACAACGGCATGAAGTTATGGCAGCTTCTAGAAATGTACGTTCAGAGACGGCGTCCGCGTGCTGTCAGGAGGAGGCTGTCCCACACAAAAGCAGCTCGCATCACACTCTGAGCGCTGGAAATGGCCCACAAAGAATATGCCACAAATAATGACAGGGGCTCTCCAGCAAGGGTGCCCTTCAAGAAAAGCCAAGACAGTTGGGAAATGCGGTATTATGGAGGTTTACTGTTTACTGCATAGGAAGTCTGAACTGATCTAAGATGAGCTGTCTTCTAGAAAACACCCACAGTGAGCCAAAAGGATCAAGGACATTCAACATTTCTCCACGATGGTGTCCTCAGGATGTTCCATTTTAAAAATACTCCTTGCAGTCAGCATGCTTTTTGAACAAAGCACATTGAATTTAAATTTAAAGTTAACAAAATAACGATGAAGAATATTCTGGACAATAACAATCAATCCTCTGAAATTATGTTACTTTTGTTCGTTCTTTTATATCAAATTATTTTTTCCAATTCAATTTTTTTAAAAAAATCACCAAGTAATTCATGTGCATAATTTAAATAGTCAAATACTCACACCTGTAATCCCTTTGGGAGGCAAAGGTGGGAGGATCATTTGAGGCCAGGAGTTCAAGACCAGTCTGAGCAACATAGCGAGATCTGATCTCTACCAAAAAAAAGAAAAATTAGCCAGGTGTGGTGGCTCATGCCTGTAGTCCCAGCTACCCAGGAGGCTGAGGCAGGAGGATCACTCGAGCCCACGAGTTTGAGGTTGCTGTGAGCTGTGATCATGTCGCAACAAAGCAAGACACTGTCTAAAAAAAAGAAAAAAGTCAAATAGTATCACAAGGCTTACAAACAAAAAAGGACTGCAACCCCTTGGCCTCCTTTTTGCTACTCCCCAGGACAGTTAACACAAAGGAAAATTTTCTTTCTGCAGCCATGGGGTTAGGGGTGGAGGCTCCTGAGTAGGGCTGAGTTGGTTCACGTGCCCACTCCTGAGCAGATCGCTGCAGTCGGTGGGTGGTCCAGCAACGGGCCTGCACCAGTCAGAGTCCACCCTGCACCTGGACGAAGGCCGGTCTCCATCACCTCTCACAGCTGCTGTTCAATGCTGGCCGTGGTGGAAGGGACACTGCCCAGACGGGACAGACCCCTGTGCTCCCGGCCACACTGTCCCCAGCCCTCTTTGCTGGGAGCAGTGGTAGACCGAGTGATAGCCTCCAAAGATATCCAGGTCCTACTCCCTGGAACCTGTGAATGTTATCTTGCATGGCAAAGTGACTTCACAGGTGTGATTTAAGATCTTGAGATGGGGAGATTATTCTGGATTATCAAGGCACCCTTATAAGGGACGCAGAGGGAGATTTGACACCAAAGAGTAAGTCGACCTGGGGTTTGAAGCAAGAGGCTGCATTACTGCCTTTGGAGATGGAGGAAGGGGCCACAAGGCAGGGAGTGCCAGGCGTGCGGCTCTCAAGGCTGGAAAAGATCAGAGAAAGGCCCTCTCTGGAGTCGTGGGATGAACCAGTGTCTTGCATGGAGCCTTGTGCAAGCTGGGATCACCTCCAAATGGCTGCGAATGCAGCACATCCTGCCGCATTTCAGTTAAGAAGGCGTGTTTCTGTTTCTCACAGAAATCATTGATTTCTAAGCTGTTCCTCTGAGTTGGCTTTTAGTCCTGGATGTTCGTAGATGATATTAAGAGTGACTGCAGAACTGAACGTAGCCACCAGATGGAGACTTTATCCTAGTCTTGGAAAGCACACCAGCTCCTAGAATTTCTGCACTTAAAATTTCAGAATGAAATACCTCAATTAATTTCTAGTCTTGCCTCTGACCTCATGTACAAGATAGAAAACCTGAGTTCCAGAGAGGTCACAGGATGAGTTTTCAAAGGAATCAAACCAAGAAGCCTACTTCCCATTCTGGCGTTATTCAGAAAGTATCACTTTTGTTTCATGTCTTCTTTTTTTTTTTTCTTTAAGACAGAGTCTCACTCTGTTGCCTGGGCTAGAGTGCCATGGCGTCAGCCTAGCTCACAGCAACCTCAAACTCCTGGCTCAAGCGATCCTTCTGCCTCAGCCTCCCGAGTAGCTGGGACTACAGGCATGCGCCACCATGCCCGGCTAATTTTTTCTATGTGTTTTAGTTGTCTGATTAATTTTTCTGTATTTTCAGTAGAGACGGGGTCTCGCTCTTGCTCAGGCTGGTTTCGAACTCCTGAGCTCAAACAATCCGCCCGCCTCGGCCTCCCAGAGTGCTAGGATTACAGGTGTGAGCCACCGCGCCTGGCCCTTCATGTCTTCTTTGATATGTTATTTCTCTTGCATTCTGTGAACACATTTTTTAATGTAAACGTTTTTTTGTCTTCTCTTGCCTTCCATCTCCTCCCATTGTTATATAATATATCATGAAGAGGACTTACTTAAAATCATTTTGTAGTGCTACCTGCATTGGGCTATGCCTTGCTATCCTCACGAGAGAAGGAGAAAATTCAATTTAAACAAATAACATCCATCTGTAGCTACCACTGAATGCTGAGCTGCCTGCTTGGGGTATTTGGATGAACAGGACATGGTCTCCATCTTCAAGGAGGTCTGAGTTACAGGAAGGAGGCCAAGAAGCAAATGAGATGATTTCTGTAAGGGAAGTGCACTGCTCTTTCTACCAGCAGGGCAGAGGCGGATGTCACATGCAACTAGAGGCCTGGGAGATTCATGGGGAAAACATCACATTTGGAATAGACCATGAAGGACAGGTGAAATATTATAAGCCAGAAATAGGGTGAAAGCACTTGGAGGATCACCAGGACTCTGAGAGAGTCGCCCTTGATTTGCACAATAATGTGCAATTTACTGAACAGCTGAAAGACTTGGGTAGTTACTGCGCTAGGACGCCAGAGCCCTACATCTGACCAATCCCTGGGAACACTTGGAGTGTCTGTTTACTACCTGGCTTCCCCCCATATCACAGAGAAGTGAAAGAACAGCCGGGAACCTTGCTGGAGGAAGGCAGGTGCAGAAAGCTTGGTTATTTACCTTCTTTTGCAATGAGGGAAATTTGTTTGCAGACTAAACTCTGCTAGAACGTTTGAGAGCATTACAATTGAGCTAAGAAAAAGCTCTGAAGAAGTCTTTCCAGTTGTCCCAAGACATTCTTTAAATCATTGCTACTAGAATCAGATTGTTAGAGAAACATCATTCTGTGCAGATTCAGACTACACTGAGCTGAGGAATTCAAGTAGCCCGTACTCCCACACTGCCGGGACTGGCAGCGAGGGGCAGGTCGGGGCGTGTTCTGGTGTTCCAGTGTTAGATAGATCACGCCGGAGGGAGGGAGAGGACTAACAGGTGTGGTGTGTTTCTAGGCAGACAGGAGCCTGGATTGCCTGGCTAGAGCAGGGCCAGGTGAAGCGTATAACCAAAAGTAGGGCCAGACTCATTCAGGAGTTAAGACTAGATTTGGAAAAATTCAAACCGGGGTAGTTTCTTGTGGGACGAAGGTGGCCCCACCATTCAGTCTCTTTAACAAGGTATCTCAACACCTGCTGGACATCTCCCTGGAAAGCATGCGGTAAAGTGCTGAGAAGTGGGGCCAGCATGCAGGAAGAGAGAGGAACATGCCTTTTCCTTCTGGTCTCGAAGGTCATGTCTTCAGGATGGGATCCCCTAAAAGCTGCCATTATGGTCTCCAGGTCTTCCTCTTAGCCACCACTGCTACTGCTCAGGGAAAGGTCTGGGATCAGCTGATTATCACAGGGGAAGATCTTTTCCAATCACGGATTGTAGATGTGGAGGGGGAAATTCTCACTTCAATGTTCTGAGACAAATCTCTCCAGGCCCAAGATGGCAGGAGTCATCTTCTTAGCGTGGCTTTCTTCATTCACTTATCACCACTGGATCTCTGAGTCTCAGAGTAAAATGAGGCTGTGCGCGCACACACACACAAACACACGTGCACGCGCGCTTTTTGAATCACATCATTTCATCACTGGTACCCTGGAGTCTTTGCTGCCTACCTGTACAATGAGACATCTGTCATCCACTACAGAATGAGAAAACAGAGGCTGCAGATACTTGACTGATATGTTCAAAAGCTGAATGGCATCAAGATGGGCAATTTTTCCAAGTCTAAGGCAGAAAGAGCTGAGATTTCCTGCCTGTAGATATCAGGAGCTGGGGAAGAACAGAGAAGGAAGGGACAAGAGAGACAAGAGAGAACAAGAACCAAAGATGCTAGCGTAAAGGAGCAGGCATCACGAGTCACCATGATCTTAGAGTCCACTTGTCTTTCTTTTTGCCTAAAAGGGGACACCAAAATGGCAAGCAGATACCACTGTCTTTAAACTGTTCACAAATCATAACCTTTGTCTGTGTTGTGAGAATTTTCTCAAGCCTCCATCCAACCCACATCATGGGGATATGCCCCACTCTGTGGTCCAGGACACATGACAGCTGCACCGGAAACTCAAGCTGGGGCCCTGAACTACAACCACACAATGGTGAGGTCTTGGAGGAGAGCCTGTCCGTCAAGGTGGGAATTAGGGGACATGTGGTATTGAGGGGAAAACCCTTCTACGTGCCCTACTAGACATGTTCCATATAACTGTAAATTTCATATCCATAGCAGGGCAAGATGTAACTACCCTGCCCACCTGATAAGGTTGTTATGAGGTTCATATGTGCTATATATGTGGTGGTCTAGATGTATGCATGAGCATTTTCCCCAGACTGCTAAGTCCTCTGAGACTTAGGAGGTGGAATAGACAGGAAGGTAGAGAGGGGGAGGCTAACAGTCTATCTGTCCACTCTCGTTGCTTTGCTTTCCAGCTTCAACACATTCTCTCCCTCTGTCTCTCAGGTGACCCAGGGGCTGCACCATTTGCATTCTAACTGGCATGGCACGAGAGTGTTGCTTGTTTCGCATCTTCCCCATCATTTGCTGTGGGTTCTCCACTCCTCCCCCATTCTAAAGGTGCGTAGTGCTATCTCAGTGTTGTTTTGAGTTGACTTTAACTAATGGCTAATAATATTGGAAGTCTTTTCATGTACTCATTTGCCACCCATAGACCTCCTTTGGTGAAATATCTGTTCACAACATTGGCCCATGTGGATTGGGTTGTTCATTTTCTTACTGTTGATTCTCAAAAGTTTCCTATGTATGCTAGATACAAGTTCTTTCTCACATAGGTGTTTTGCAGACATTTTCTCCCAGACTTTGTCTCATCTATTCATTTTACTGATGTCCTTCAAAAGCAGATATTTTTAATTTTAAAGTCCAATTTATCAATTTTTTAAATTTAAATTTTATGGATCATGCTTTTGGTGTTATATTTAAGAAATCTTTGCCTAACCCAACTCACGAAGGTTTTCTGTTTTCTTCTAACAGTTTTAAAGTTTTTTGTTTTATGTTAGATCTATGATCTATTTTGAATAAATTTTTTTATAGTACAAGGTGTAGCTCAAGGTTCATCTTTTGGTATGTGGGTGTCCAATTTTTCTAACACCATGTGCTAAAAAATTATCCTTTTTTCATTAAACATTCTTTAAACCTTTGTTGAAAATCAATTGACTATGTACTACTTTTGGACTCTGTATTCAGTTCCATTGATCTATGTGTCTTTCATTTCTTTAACACCACGTTGTCTTGGTTGGTGAAACTTTATAGTAAATCTTGAAACTGTATAGTGTGAATCCTCTGGTTTTGTCTTTTATTTTCAAAGTTATTTTATCTATTCTTTTTCCTTTGCCTTCTCATGTAAATTTTAAGATCAGCTTCTTGATTTCTATAAGAAAATCATATGGGATTTTGATTGAGATTGGGTTGAATACATGAATTAGAACAAGAATTACCACTTCAACAATATTGAGTCTTCACTCCATGAACATAGTATATCTCCACATTTATCTGGTTTCTTTGATTCCTTTCAATAGTGTTTCATAATTTTCTATCATTTGCTATGGAGACTATTAATTAATATAGCATGACTGAATGATTTCAAATAGATGTCCAGCAATCCAGGTGCAGAAGGAGCTTATACATGTGTTAGGGTTAATTTTGAGTTACAGTTTTGTAGAACAGACATCCAGAAAGGCAGAGTGCCAGCTGATCAAGGACGCTTGTAAAAGGTGAATTTAAGGGATCAGTCATGGGGTCCAGCTTAAGAGGAAAGGTAATGAGGACAGAAATAGGCAGATATCTAGAAAAGTTAAGAGCTGGAATGGGTCATTGTGGTTAAGGAGTAAGTGAGAAGAAAGGAATGGTGTGGTAGCTGTGACAGGTCATACACTAGGTCAAAAATGGTGGGATATTACTCATAAGCAGAGAGCACTGGTGTGATGAAAGGACTAAATGAGGCCTTGGGAGCAGATGGCTGCTGTGGGACGGCTGTGAATGTCAGTGAGTTCCACGTATGCCCAGTTCCAATGACTTCTGACACCAACTACCCGGAGTTGGGCCCAACTTTATAAGCTAAGGCACAGTCCTCCCCAGGCTACACAAACCACAGACACCAGCCATACGTTCAGGGGTTCACAGGCCACTCTTACTTCTGACAGCTGGCTACCAATTTAGGGGCTCCAATGACCCCCTAAGTTTCAATAATTCATGAGAAGGACTCACAGAACTCAGGAAAGTGCTATACTATGGTTGCAGTTTCACTATAGCAAAAGGATACAACAGAACCAGGCGAAGGGAGAAGGACACAGACAGGATGAGGTCTGAGAGTCTCCAAAACAAAGTTTCTGTTGTCCTGTCCCCATGGAGTCAGGATATATCACCCTGCTGGCATATCAGTAGGTGGCATTATGCAGAATATTACCAACCAGGGAAGCTCAACTGAGCTCTGGTGTCCAGAGTTTTTACTGGAGTTTCACTACTCAGGCATGACTGATGGAATCATTGCCACGTGGTTGAATTCAATCTCCAGATCCCCTGCTCCCTGGAGATCGAGCTGATATCACCAGGCTCAAAGCCCCACTCTCTAATCACGGGATTGGTCTTTCTGGCAGGACCAGCCCCCATCCTGAGTCATCTCCTTAGCTAAACTATCCAGTGTGGTCCCAGGCGCACACCACGGATAACAAAGACAGTTCTACCCCTCAGGGAAATTCCAAAGGTTTAGATGCCACCTCCCACGAAATAAAACTACACATCAGTTAGAATAACAAGGATGGGGACCACAGAGTTGGCTGTGGGAGGTGCCAATTTTCAGTTATATCACAGTCATAAGGGTAAGTGTGCATCATAAAGTCAGAGAGTGTGACCAACAAAGGGCCCAGAGCAGGGGCGGGGAATGGGCACTGACACAGGCGAAGTCCAGAAGTGTGAGAGGACAGCGGAGGAGAATCCTGTCCTCTGGCTCCAGGGATTGGGATCCTTGGGCTCTTCCAAAAGCTGTCACCTTCTGTGTTCCTATGCGGCCCCCTGGCCTTTACACCCCCTTTCCGGGTCCCCTGCTTTTCCTTCAACATTCACATTAAAACACGCCTTTGTGTCTTCTCAGCCCGGATGGGGAAGTTCTTTGCTCTGTTTCTGTGGTGTAGAGCTGAAGACAATAGGCAGAACCTTTGTCCACCTGCATTTTGTCCTGGGCTAGGTCAAAGAAGGGCATCACCTCTGTCCTCATCTTATCAGACAAAAGCCAGGAAAAGGAGTTCATCGAGTTGCCCTTTATGACGACTCCCCCTTAGAACCACAAACCATAGAATGAAGGAGCACCTGGTTGCACTCTGTTGCAACAGCATGGTCTTTGATTCTCATGCAGATAAATCCCCAACCAACCTGTGAGACAGCACTCTCCATATGTCTGAGCTAGAGACAAGTCTCCGTGACACCGAGACCAAGGGGGTTTTCATGGACAATTTGTTGTGGCCTGAAGATCCCGTGGATGTTTGCTGAGGAGTCAGAATTCTAATATGGATTTACAAGAGCTCTGCTACAAAAGAAGCTTGGTTTGTGTTGACACTTTATGTTCATTTGAAAGGGGTTTCTCATGATCCCTGTTCGCCGGAAGCGAATGATCTCACTGAAACGAGTCAGTGCTGTAATTCACGGCCTATTTCTCTGCGCTCTGAGCAGCAGACACTGAGGGCCAGCGTGGGAGACACTTGGCTAGACGCCACTCATCTATCTGCATCAGGGCTGGCAGATGGCCTAATCACATTTGCTTCATTTTCCATACAGTTTATAGAAAGCTCGTTAGGCAGCAGGAAAGAACAAAGGTCAGGATAGGTGAGATTACGCGGAAAGGTTAGGCTGACCACTGGGATTAGACAAAGCCAGAAAGTTCTGCTTCAAGGACTTAGGAAATGGGGTGAAACAAGGCTGTCATCCTCTCAGGGACTGTGATTCCTCAGAGCCAGTGTTCTTCAAGAGATTTTTATTACAAAACTGAGATGGGCCATCAATCACAGCAGTGGAGACTGAATAAATACATTATCATTATACTGTATATATTATGCACCGTGGCTCCGGCCTGTGGGAGATAGCACTGAATTCAGCTGAAGTTCAGCACCGTCGAGGTTGATGTCTGGCTCACGTCGAGTCCAGTGATGCCCCAGGGAAGCTCTCCTGCAGGTAGCGGCAAGAAACCCAGCTCACTTCTGTCCTGTGGTTCCACCATCGCAACCCATAACCCCATGGTTACTTCCAAGGGGGATGAGACATGTGGAGGGTTAGACCAGCTCTTGACTGTCTCAGCCTGTACGGGACGCATTTCGTTGGGCTAACATAGCATTGAAACTAGTCACAGGACCTGGCCTCATTGCGAAGGTGCCAGGAAGTACAATGTTCCCATGTGTCCAGGAAGAAGAGGCCAACCAGGTGTGGGTGAACCCAGCTGACCCTTCCTGGTTGCCTCGTAAGTGTCCTTATCACCTGAGGCATGTCGGAGCCACGCTGGTACGGTTCACAGACGCCGATAGCACGCAGGAGCCGCCCCGTAAATACTGGCTTTTGCCACTATGACTTATTCCACGTCATTACAGTGAACATGTGCTTCGTATGAAATAGATACCATAAAAATAAAAAGGGAAATGATACCTGAAAAGGCAGCTTAAAGATTTTTTGCTTGTTTGTTTATTGGAGTTTTTTGCTGCCCTTGACATTACTATATTTTTAAAATAACCTTTTATTTTAGAATAGTTTTAGATTACAGAAAAAATGTGAAGATAACACAAAGACTTCCTAGAAACCCCATACCTAGTTTTTCCTATTATTAATATTTTACATTATTATAGTACATTTGTCACAACTAACGAACCAATATTGACACATTATTAAAATCCATACTTTATTCAGATTTCCATAGTTTTTGCCTAATGTCCTTTTTCTGTTTGAGGATCCCACATCATTTCTCTTTAGACTCCTCTTGGCTGTGACAGTTTCTCGGATGTTCCTTGTCTTTGATGACCTTGACAGGTCGGAGGAGCACTGGCCAGGTGTATTGCAGAATGCCCCTCCATTGGCATTTGCCTAGTGTTTTTCTTATGATGAGACCTGGGTTATGAGTCTGTGCTGGAGGCTGCAGAAGCCGAGTGTTATTGTCATCGCACCAAGGGTGCTGTTGGGGCCAAGGGAAGGCTCTCCTTTGCCCCCCGAAGGTTTGCTGGACATCACTGGCAAGAGGAGATTAACGGGAGAAAGAGCAGATAAATTTATTATTGATGTGCACACAGGAGTCCTTAGAATGAAGACCCAAGGATGCAGGGGAAATTGTCCGTTTTTATGCTTAGCCTCACTGAAGCACGCACAGCTGCGTAGAAGTAAAATGGACAAGAAGGGTATGATCCAATGCTAGTAGACTGAGTGGGGAACCCAGCGAGGCCTGTCTAGATTCTTCGCTGCCGCTCTGAGCAGCATCCTCCCTTCTGGGTGTGGGCAGGGCCTCTCTGGAATGGGGATCTCTGACCCACAGTCAAACAAGGTGGGTCAGATCATCTCTTTATGGCCAGGTTTACACAGAAAGGCGAAGGGAAAATCAGAGTCCTATTTTTAGGTTTTATGGCTGGCTTTGGGAGAGAGGGTTCTGCTTCTATGACCTGCTTTGGGGAGGAGGGATTCTAGATTTCATGTCCAGCTCAGGGGACAATGGGACTGGAGAGACGGGGGCAGGGGAAGATCAGAGAAAAACGTTTGCTTCTGAGGCTTTCATTTGGGGATGCTGTTTTCTGAGTCCCAACCGTGCATGCTGCCAACACAACTCACCACCGCTGACGTTAATTTTGACCACTTGGCTGAGGTTGTATTTGTGAGATTTCTCCACTGTAAAGTTATTCCCCCTCCGCTCATTTTTTTATACTGTACTTTTTGGAAGGAAGTAATTTTGTACAGCCCACATTTAAGGAATGAGGGAGTTATTGTCCACTTCTTTGAGGACAAAATAACTGCATAAATTACTTGGAAGTCCGCAATGAAAGTTTGTGTGTTCTCCTCCAATTATTTCTCTATCCAGCCACTGATGGTCGTGTGTCACTTAACAATGGGGATGTGCTCTGAGAACGCATCATCAGGTGATTTAACACCATGGCGTGAACTTACACAAACCTGAACGCGGTAGCCTACTATGCCTAGGCTAGACGGTACAGCCTGTGGCTTCTCAGCTGCTGTTACTGCGCGTTACTCTACTGAATACTGCAGACAACTGTAGCACACTGGCGAGTGCTTGTGTATCTAGACACATCCCAACATAGAAAAGGTACAGTAAAATATGGAATCGTAATCTCATGGGACCACCATCCTATATGCAGTCGATTGGTAACTTAAACATCATCATGAGGCACAGGCCACGTGTACATCAGTATGGATTCATAGATATTTATTTTTTACTTTGGGTTTTATTCCAATGCTATTTTTTTGTTGTTGCTCAAATTATTCCAGCTTTGGCCACTGGGAGCCCTTTCAGTTGGTTCCTGTGTTCTTTTGACTTACACCGTCAAAGTGGTCTTTTTTGAGTACTTTTTTACTTTCTGGCACTACAAGATGTTCCAGGTTCATCTTGTATATTTCTTGCCCCAGTCCTAGAAGAAGTAGATGGTTTTTTTTAATTGGAGAATGGTATTAGAAACCAAGACCTGGGTGCCAGGTGTGCTCACTGCTACTTGGGTATTGTTGCTTCTAGATGCACACACAAGTAAGTGATAGCTATACACGTTATATATAGAC
>NW_012151940.1:508233-510784 GCF_000956105.1 Propithecus coquereli
ATCCGCCCGCCTCGGCCTCCCAGAGAGCTAGGATTACAGGCGTGAGCCACCGCGCCCGGCCTCAACCACAGATTTTTGTTTTGCTGTTTGTTTGTTTGATTTTACTCTACTTGTACAGACTCTACCCAATTCCGAAGGTACTTAGGTCAGCGTCTTCCCCCATCCCCTTCAGTGAGATTTTTCCTTTATTTACAATGCATTTAGATTCTTCTGTCTCACTCTGCCTTCCATCCTGGAATGCCTTGACTTACAAATACTTCCTTTACATTTGCATATATGAAGGCTTACTCTCTGTGCCAAAAAGTTCTGTGGGTTTTGACAAATGCATATTGTCACGCATCCACTATTAAAGTGTCATACAGAACAGGTTCACCACCCTAAAGAAACCCCCTGTGCTCTGGTTATTGCCTCCCTCCCCACCCCTGGCCCACAGCCAAGCCCCTGGCAACCACGGATCTGTAACCATCTCTATATGTTTGCCTTTTCCAGAATGTCATATAAAATCATACAGTAGGTAGCCTTTTAAGACTGGCTTCTTTCTGGCATCCAACTGGAGAGAACAAACAAAAACAAACAAAAAACGAAACCAACCCAACAAACAAAAGACTGGCTTCCTGCCCTCACCAGTGCGGGTTGGAATAAAGAGTTCTAAGATCCTGTCTAGCTAAGGACTCTCTGAGCCTACTGGGATGACCAGAAGGAGCTAGGGGAGAAAGAAGGGAGCGGCCACGGCAGGCAAGAGACGGCGTCCGGACGCCTGCGCTCAGAAGGGAACAGCATTGCCGCTCAGCAGACAGCGTGCTCAACTGTCAAGGCTTCACACACAACCTCTGGATGGGGCTGGAGACTTTGTCCTCCCTCTTCTCTGCTATTTCAGTGGCATCTTGAGATGCCCCATCAGAGAGCCTCTGTGTCCAAAGCAACCTCCGGTGACTGCGGAACTCTTCCAGCAGGCGAGGCTGGAGTGGGCTCAGCTAGTGGAGCTGGGGTCTCAGCCTGGGCGACTGAGGCGGGAGGAGCCAGGGAAACAGACACGGGGGAGGGAGGACAAGGGCCGGGTGGAGAGATGGCTCCGCTTGGACTTGCTGAGGTTGACAGTTCAGAGAGAGCCGACGAGAGGGACCGAGGGACCGTCTGGTGGTGGCTAAAGATGACCTCAGGGGAGAATGCCGAGACCTAGCCGAGCAAACAGGAGAGAAGAATGGCCTGGGGCGGGGGGCGGCAGCTTTCTACCTTGAATGCGGACCCTCACTGTACTTGCAGACAGAAACTTACCTTTCCAGACTCAAACTAAGCAACATCCCTCCCCTCCCTCCTTCTGCCCTTCCCCGGCTCCAGGCACCCACCCAACACAGCCGTCTCCACACTTCATTGCAAGCCTCGCCTTCTCTGTCATCCTACCCAGGACCAAGTTGCTTTAGCGAGAGGATCAAGGATCTTTTTCATTCATTCCCTAAGGAGGTGCACAAGGTCAGGCAGCGAATGCTTGATGAGAGAATGAATGAATGAGTGCACTAATTCATCCCTTGCCAGCCTGGAATAGTCACATGTACTCCCTGTGTTGGCCACGCAGTTTTTCCCAGAACGGGCCAAGTGTGGGAATTCTGCCTGGGCCTTGATTTTAGGCTGAGTTGGAGGGCATGGAGCAGAGAGGCTGTGGACAGCAGAAGGGGAGTAGAAATATTAAAGACGAGGATGCCAAAAGATTTCTGCAGAAAACCGAAAGAAGAGAGAGATAACAGAGGCGCCAGTTACACAGCTTTCAGAATAAACGAATCCTACATTTCAGCAAACAAAACCTTGTTTTTTTCCTCCTACTTCTCTGTGGACTGCCGTCTCTATTTTATGGCCATTTGGAGATCATTTGAAGTCCATCCCATAATTGTTTTCTTGCTAAGCTTCCTTTATGCAGAAAAAAATGATAATGCAGTTAGGATGCTTTCAAAAGTCCCAGAGGAAATTAATTTGTTTACAGGACTGTGTATCGTATGGCTAAACCAACAAGGAGAAACAGACGGTCTTTTCTCGGCTGAGCTAATCACTGCCTTGTGGGGTCACTGGGCAGGCGACATGCGCAGGGTCTCAGGGAGCTCCGGCAGGGCCCTTCCAGACCCTGTCCCGGCTCTCAAAATTTCCTCCCCATGCAGCTGTTCTCAGTCACAGCAGCCCAGCTCTCTGCTCTGGGATTTTGCTGTTTTTGTGGGGCCAACGTGTGCGGCACAGACGGATGCTTCTGGGCATCGTCGCTGCTTCCCGGGGTGGGGGGACGGTCTTCAGAAGAACAGCCCTCCTGCAACTTTCTCTCCCCTTTGCAAGCACCCAAGTGGTTTGCTGGCCCTTGGGTCTGACTCCTGCGCTCTCCATCTGAGCTTTACGTTGGAAGTGACCCAGGCGGCACCTGAGGGTCAAAAAGAGGGACACAGAATTGAAACAAAATAAACTGAAATCGAAGATAGACCTGTAGCGTCTAGCGGGTGCACCATAATGTAAAATTTCCAAGTGTCAGCACTTAATTGAACATTCTTACTCTGGATAACATATGCCAGGTCTG
>NW_012151940.1:510834-518369 GCF_000956105.1 Propithecus coquereli
CGTCTGGACGCCTGTGCTCAGAAGGGAACAGCATTGCCGCTCAGCAGACAGCGTGCTCAACTGTCAAGGCTTCACACACAACCTCTGGATGGGGCCGGAGACTTTGTCCTCCCTCTTCTCTGCTATTTCAGTGGCATCTTGAGATGCCCCATCAGAGAGCCTCTGTGTCCAAAGCAACCTCCGGTGACTGCGGAAATCTTCCAGCAGGCGAGGCTGGAGTGGGCTCAGCTAGTGGAGCTGGGGTCTCAGCCTGGGCGACTGAGGGGGGAGGAGCCAGGGAAACAGAGACGCGGGAGGGAGGACAAGGGCCGGGTGGAGAGATGGCTCCGCTTGGACTTGCTGAGGTTGACAGTTCAGAGAGAGCCCACGAGGGACCGTCCGGTGGTGGCTGAAGATGACCCCAGGGGAGAATGCCGAGACCTCCCCGGGCAAACAGGAGAGAAGAATGGCCTGGGGCGGGGGGCGGCAGCTTTCTACCTTGAATGCCGCCTGCGACCCTCACTGTACTTGCAGACAGAAGCTTACCTTTCCAGACTCAAACTAAGCAACATCCCTCCCCTCCCTCCTTCTGCCCTTCCCCGGCTCCAGGCACCCACCCAACACAGCCGTCTCCACACTTCATGCAAGCCTCGCCTTCTCTGTCATCCTACCCAGGACCAAGTTGCTTTAGCGAGAGGATCAAGGATCTTTTTCATTCATTCCCTAAGGAGGTGCACAAGGTCAGGCAGCGAATGCTTGATGAGAGAATGAATGAATGAGTGCACTAATTCATCCCTGGCCAGCCTGGAATAGTCACATGTACTCCCTGTGTTGGCCACGCAGTTTTTCCCAGAACGGGCCAAGTTTGGGAATTCTGCCTGGGCCTTGATTTTAGGCTGAGTTGGAGGGCACGGAGCAGAGACGCTGTGGACAGCAGAAGGGGAGTAGAAATATTAAAGACGAGGATGCCAAAAGATTTCTGCAGAAAACCGAAAGAAGAGAGAGATAACAGAGGCGCCAGTTACACGGCTTTCAGAATAAACGAATCCTACATTTCAGCAAACAAAACCTTGTTTTTTTCCTCCTACTTCTCTGTGGACTGCCGTCTCTATTTTATGGCCATTTGGAGATCATTTGAAGTCCATCCCATAATTGTTTTCTTGCTAAGCTTCCTTTATGCAGAAAAAAATGATAATGCAGTTAGGATGCTTTCAAAAGTCCCAGAGGAAATTAATTTGTTTACAGGACTGTGTATCGTATGGCTAAACCAACAAGGAGAAACAGACGGTCTTTTCTCGGCTGAGCTAATCACTGCCTTGTGGGGTCACTGGGCAGGCGACATGCGCAGGGTCTCAGGGAGCTCCGGCAGGGCCCTTCCAGACCCTGTCCCGGCTCTCAAAATTTCCTCCCCATGCAGCTGTTCTCAGTCACAGCAGCCCAGCTCTCTGCTCTGGGATTTTGCTGTTTTTGTGGGGCCAACGTGTGCGGCACAGACGGATGCTTCTGGGCATCGTCGCTGCTTCCCGGGGTGGGGGGACGGTCTTCAGAAGAACAGCCCTCCTGCAACTTTCTCTCCCCTTTGCAAGCACCCAAGTGGTTTGCTGGCCCTTGGGTCTGACTCCTGCGCTCTCCATCTGAGCTTTACGTTGGAAGTGACCCAGGCGGCACCTGAGGGTCAAAAAGAGGGACACAGAATTGAAACAAAATAAACTGAAATCGAAGATAGACCTGTAGCGTCTAGCGGGTGCACCATAATGTAAAATTTCCAAGTGTCAGCACTTAATTGAACATTCTTACTCTGGATAACATATGCCAGGTCTGGATTATCACAGTTTCCAAATTAGCAGGGTAGAAATTTAATCAGACCCTATCATAACCAGTGACAGTTTGTCTTCCTTTTTTAATCTCATGAAAGATACCACTTAACGAATTTCATCCTTCCTGCCGTGGGGCTGGCACCGCATGTTCAGTTCACAGCGCGGCTGCCGGGAGGCCGGGAACTGGGCCTCACCGGCCTCCCTGGGCCCGGGCAGGTTGTGGCCTCATTCGTGGCGGCGGCAGGAAAATCAGGCGCCCTGCGCTGAAGTCTGCGGACGTGCCTGCCTGCTGTTGGGGCTTGCTTGTTAGAAGGGGTAAGGCATTTTCAGACTTTTGTGTGTATTTGTATCTGGATTAAAGAGCACCAAAGTGTCTCTTTTGTGTAGTCAACAAATATATTTACAATATATTTGCAAATTCTCTACATAGATCAGGCCAGTTCTCAAAAAATAACTCATTTCAAAGCATTCTCACCAAGCTTTCACCATGCCGATGTTAAAATAACGTTAATAATAATGATAATAGTGGCTATCACATATTTCATATGAAATCACTAAACTCAAACCATCCTAGCCATCATCTAGCCATGGTGGGACTTAAACAATACTGCTGTTACAGACACAGCAATAAAACACAGCTGTGGGTTTCTAGGCTCCTACTATGCCCGGGCACTGTGCTCGGCCCATCATACACAATACTGCTATTCCTTACAGCAACCTTGCAAGGTTATTTCCATTTCGCAGGTAAGAAAATAGAAGCTCGGGCAGTCAGTGACATCTCCAAGTAACCCCGCTAGCCGGCAGCAGGGCTGCGTCTAATGCCTTGACCCCAACGTCTGTGTTCGTTGCACCACGCCAAGCAGATTGTTTTGGTTGATAAATTAGATTCTTAGGAGAAACAGAACAAGTGATAGACTCAATTTTTATTTATTCACCCAAGTAGAGTAAATTCTTTTTTAAAGAAAAAATATAATATGTAAACTATTTTTTGTTTGTGTTATCGTTCGTTTTCACCTCCATGTAAAAGCGCAGTGGTGTACCAGGCAGACAAGCTAGGTGTAAATAAGCATGCATTTAACATCCTGTAGACATGAGTGCTAGAAAGCAACATCAAGTATGACAGGAAGCCAATGAGGGCTGGTGGTTTGCGCCTGTAGACAGGGAAGCAAAAGAAACTCTCTGATTTGAAAAGAAACCTGAAGGAGGAAAGGCAGGGGGCAACAGAACATGTGAGGAAAGAGCATTTAAACCAGGCACGAGACATGTGCAAAGGCCCTGAGGCCACAGGCTTGGTGCATTTGGGCACAGACAGACGGTCAGTGTGGCCAGAGCAGAGTGAGCAGGAGTCAGACCGTGGAAGAGCTTAGGGAGGCAGCAAGGGGCCTGCTCTTGTCCTTGCAGGTCTTGGTAAGGATTTGGCTTTTACTGTGACTGAGAGAAGGCACTGGAGGTTTCTAGAAGAGAAAAGTGACCTGATTTGTCTTACATTTTTGCAAAGAACTTTCTAGTTGCTGTGAGGAGAATGGGGTGTGGTTGGGAGGCAAATAGTCTTTGGAGTTTGTCAAAAGAAATACAACAATGATTAGGAGGCCACTGAGATAACCCTTCCCCGCAGACCACGTGTCCGCTCAGACCACGGGTTCTCATTCTTCTGATGCCGCCTTGCGGACAAGTGGCCGATCCGGTAACAGATACGCACAGTGGTGGTTGCACAACAACGTGAAAGTCCTTAATGTCTCTGAACCATACACTTCAAAATGGTTAAATGTACATTTATGTTATGGATATTTTACCACAGTAAAGAAAAAACATTGGGGAATCAGGTTGAGTGGCTGGGGGTGACCAAAACAAGAAAGGCCATTCCAAACAAGAAGCCCCAGGCATGGGTGATTCTGACCCCTTCTGTTGTACGGAGGTCTTTGTCCCTGTTGTGGAAAAGCTCCTGAGAGGCAGGCAAAGCCACAGCGAAGACCTGGGGAAGAGGCCACGCGAGACAAAAGGATGCAGCAGGGGAACTGTCCTCTGGCACGAGAGAGGAGGAGTAAACAGAGCAAATGCCAAATTCTCCTTCTTAGAGGACACCCAGCCTCCCCTCTCCCTCCACTCCCTCAGCCCACAAAGTCCCAATACGGCCACCGAGGCCAGCAAACGTCCGAGAGGCAGAGTCCGACAGCGGCCGCGGGCACCAGGAGGAAGCGTGTCAGGGAGCAAACACCAGACGGGAACAGACCGCTCGTTCTTCAAGGAGCACGAATAGAAAGAGAATTAACTTGGGGCCTAACTAAATATTCTGCAATATGAAGAAGGAAATGAATGTAGCACGCAAAAGGTAAAGAAAATGCATATTTTAGAAAAAGATGTACTACAGAAAACAAAGTGTAAATTTTAGACACTATTTGCTTCTTTCGCTCAATGAGATAAAATCAAATAGTTCTCTCTGAAATAAGAGATGCAAACTGAGATTAGGAAGGATAGAAAGTTTATAAAGGAAACTGGAAGAGTTAAGAAAATGCAAGTGGAAATTAATTTGGTAAAATGTAAACCTGGATTAGCAGAATCCCAAGAAATATGGCAAGGGTGCCGCACGCCCCTCAGTAGCCTTGAATGAAAAGCTAAGGCCAAGGACTATTAAAAAATAAGGGACAAAATTTAAAAAAACAAAGAAAAAAAGCCAAGGAAACATCAAAAAAAAATAATAAGGAAGGATGTCCGTTGTATAACATATTTCAATGAGCTTCTTTAAGATCCATTACAGGCCAACCAAACTATGAACTACCAACCAGCAGTAGGACCTCGGTGATCTGATCACAGTCCCCTCGTCGCCACTTGCCCTTTCTGAGAGGGCGCGGTGCTCGGGAGTCCAACAGTCCCAGCAGAGCGGTGGAGCCATCTCCTAAGCCAGGAGACAAAACCCGAAGGCGAGAGTGGCCGTGAGGGGCTTTTCCAGTAGGGGTCTCCTGGAGAAGCAGAGCAGCGTGTAGGATTTGTAACCTGCACAGTCGTGGGAGCTAGTTGCGGAATCTCTGCAAAGGTATTGCTTTGCACACGGATACTGGGCTGAAGTTTTGCTCTGTGTCACCTGGACTGAGAGTTGGGACTGAGAGCTGCAGGAAATAGAGGACAAAAGGGATTCCCCCATTTCCCCCAAAATGACTGGAACCCGAAAGGACACACGAGAACCTACCTCCGTCTCTCACCACCTCCAGCCTCAAAGATGCAGATGACCTGCAGGGAAGGTGGGTGCCTCTCACCCGGGAGCTGCACACACACCTGGCCTGGGGCTCGGAGAAGCTGCAGGGGAGGAGGGCCGGTGGGAGCTGAGGCCCACGCCACAGGGCTGGCTGGCAGGGGAGGTGGGTGCGAGCCGAGCGGCACAGCCCTGGGGCCCTTCACCCGCCTGCAGAGCATACAAATGGCAGCTCCTTCTCCTCCACCTTCCAGATCTCACACAAGCCTCTTCTCCAGCCAACTGCAGCCCAGAACCACACAGCGAGGGGACGCTGGGAAACGCATCTCTAGCTTAGCTGTGTGAGCACAGTACAAAGCCCCGCAAAAGTATGAAGATTCTTTATTTGGATTCTTGTTTCTCACTACAGATCTGTGACATTCATTCATGTCTGCCCCAGAGACTCCTTCCTGCTGTGGCCCAACTAGGGGGGCTCAGCCCCTCTCCCCCAAACATGCCCCCTGCTCCTTCCTGCCTGCGGGGGAGGGGAGTTCCCCCAACCCTCTCACCCCCACCCCCAAGGCTGCCTGACGTATCAACAGAAGGGAAATGGGACAGCCACAGCCACACTGTGGAAGCTGCTGGAATGAGAGTGAGGTTGGAAACAAAGGGTGACGTAGATGTTGGCAAAAGGAAGAAAAAAGCAATAGGAAACTTCGCTTTTGCTCTGGTTCCAACTATCCCTTCATCGGGCTATTAGTCTCTAAACAAGCAATATAAAATTACAAGCAACGTAACATCCCGGATAGTGTGTAATGATCGCCACGGCATTTGTGTCTGCAGTGAGAGTCCAGACAAGAATAGAATTTGTACATGAAGCCTCTTTCTGGGCACACACAGGCCAGAACAGAGCTCTCCTTGTTGGAAAATGAACAAATGCGGGGCGGGGTGCAGTGGGGATAGGACCTATGAAAATATGTTTGCCCCAAAGAAGGAAATAAAGTACTAAAAGGGAAAAAGGTGGGAGGGAGGAGTAATTTCATTTTTTTAAAACTCTTGCTTTGAGGAATTAAGGTAAATTTTAGGAGAGTACTGAGTTTGTACTTCAAGGAAAAGGATTTAAAAGGTCTTTATAAAACAAGAAATAAAGTGATATGTCAAAAGTATGTTAATGAGTTTGTGGTAATCGTGACACAGTGTGTCCATACATCAATTCAGCACACTGTACACCCTGGGTATATTCAATCTTTATTTGACAGTTAAGTATTCTAAAATAAAAAATATAAGCTCAAAAGAGATGTCAGTAAATATTGAAGGAAAAGCTAAAGAATTTTCCTAAAAGAAGGGATTTTAAAATAGCACACTGAGACTAAAGCAAAACCCACAAAAACTTCATGTTTCGGTGGTGGGTCAACATGAACTAAAAAGTGTTCTGTCAGGAATCTGCTCTGTTCTGGTCACCCGGCTGACCCCAGATGCGCGCTCCCTCTGCTGATGGAGACGGCGTTTCTGCAAGGGCGTGGAGGAAATGCTGAGAGGAGGTCGTTCTTCCTGGGAGACCATACTGCCTGTGTTTTCCAACATTCGGGAAAATACAAACTATCTAAAAATCACTACAGAAAAATCTGAGCCAACTACTAAATGATTGTTTGACAAGGAAGTGGACTGCTTTCCTTTATGTCACTTTCGTAGAAAGCTGAAATTTTTCCTTTTCCTAGGACAGTTTATGTGTTTAGATAGAATCATATATGAGAAAGAATTCCGTTCTTTGCAGGAGGATGACAGCAGGCAGGACAGGGCCACTCTGTCCTTCTATCCTGATTGCAACCTACGTGACGCTCAGTTCCTCTTTAAAGGATTCCGTGGTGGTCGTGGTGATCTGTCTCCACTAATGCGAGGGGCAGAAGTGGCAAAGGAAAGGTGCACCCCCAATCCATTTATGCATCTCTCGCTACTTGAGCAACAGAGTACAGACTCTCACGTGACCCCGAAGGGAAATCTCAGATGTCTGTTCAGTTGCAAACTTATTTGCCACTGATGATTTCAGGAGGAATTCTAAAAAAGAAAAAAAACACATTATTCTCATGTCTCAACAGATTCAGCTGTTACTCAGATAATTGGAAACAATCTGTTCTTGAGCATCTTCCCGGAAAAACATTCTCCAGACCCAAACCATATTTCTAAACTTCAAACAAGACCTCATGGAGTTACTGAAACAATATAACAGGGATGTGACTGTATCCCAGAAGTGGGAAAGTTTGTCTTGTAAACTCCAGAGCTAAAAACTTGGTAACTAAGGAAAGGGAGCGTGGCATTGCCGACAGGACACCCTGCACTCAGGAATGTGCTTCAGGGCGAGCCCAGGGATATCAGTGTCCCCAAAGAGAATTTACTTATCAGAAAAAAAAATTCTTTAATCGATGATGTGGGAAGTAAACATTTCTGTTCCCGTAAGCTAAACCATTGCATGATCTCTTCTGGGATTTATAACTAAATTTTATTCTTTTTTTTTGTTTACCTGAAAGGAATTCTTATTATACAATTAGGTCTTCTCTTGCGACCTCTCTTCTTTC
>NW_012151940.1:519299-522882 GCF_000956105.1 Propithecus coquereli
TTAGAAATCTGTATTTCTTTAAAATTAGGTTAAAAAACTAGCATGATTGATTCATATCAAAAATAACAATTATTCCTATTTAATTATTCCATTTAATTTATGATTTGGATGCTAATAATGGAGTTAAATATCTTTTGACCAACCTACTTTATTTCACCCACACTGCCAAACAGAATTACCTGAACGGATACGAAAAAAAAGGCCTGGGTTTGCAATAATTTGTTTTAATAAATTCCTGTAATACCTCAAAATGTGCTACTATCTTTCCCTACCCGCCCCCACAAAAAAATATATATAACAACAAAGTAGAAACAAAAATACTCAAAATACTTAACTTCATGAGGTTAACGTAAAATATTTTAATTTTTTGAATAAATATCTCAAAATAAGACGGGGGCCTTAGGAAAAAGTAGGATTAAAAAAAAATCTTTGAAATGTTCAGAAATAGTCCAACTAAGTAAAGATCTCTAAAAGAATGGAAAAAATCTCAGTGGAGGTAGCAATAGTCCTATCGTATAAGCCCTTTGTCCATTCGATAAGCACATACTTTATCTAGTGTTACCAGGTAGAACGTCAGGCCAAATGGCAGAGAGATGACCTGGTCTCAGGGGCCGCGTGTCCATCTCTGACCCGAGGCCAGCTCTGCACATGGGTGCTTTCTTCTCACGCCTGGAGCCCTTGATCTGAACACCAGCTAGTAGCCCCCGCACCCCAGACTCCTCGGCCAGGCTCTTGCTTGCATTCGGTGGCTCTGTGTGTGAGAAGAGCTGTCTAATGACTGGCTGATGAGCCAGTGGAGGACGGAACAAATAAACAAAGTCTCTCTCCTAAGCCCAACACCTGGAGGTGCTGACGGATTTTCTTTCTGCTCTGCTGTCTGGGGCTCAACCCGTCATTTATTCACCCAGTTTTCAAGTCCTCAGGGTGTACAGGTAAAGTGTTGCACAGAGAGGGCTGTTTCCATTCCAGTCCCGCACCTGCCCATTCAGCGAAAGGTACAGTTAACCTCACTGCAATGAAGCCATTTCTTGTGTCAAGGAGCAAACACATAGAGGTTTATGCTGTGAGACTGTAGGCGAGTCTTGGACTTCAGAGCGAGATCTTTGGTGGAGAGCCCTAGGGCACGGCTAGTAATGACAGCCTTGACAAGGGGACAGGGTACCACTCTGCCTGTGGCTGGGGAAGGGAGGGGAGCTGCCAGCCTTTTCCCAAGGACTAGGGTAGGCGAGGCGGCCTCGTTTACAGCAGGCAATCTATTTCCAGAATGTCTAGGCGAGAGTCTAATCTCTATCAAATTCTCACTTTCTTACCACGAAGCTCCAGGAAGCCTCTTAATCTCTTTTAGTCCCAGTCCCACAGGGTCGTTGTGCTGATTGATGTGACCACACACAGTAAACGTAAAATGTGATAAAGTGTTAATTTGATTATTATTAATACCATGCTGAAATATTTAGGGTTGCTGTGTCATTCTTTCTACAACCTACTGTCAAATCGTGTAGGGAAAGAGTATCCAGACAGAAACAAGACAATCGTAGCAAAATGTGACAACTGGTGAATCTAGGTTAAGAGGTACAGATATCCCTGGTACTGGTTCATCAACGTTTCTGTAGGTTTGACTTTTTGGAAGATAGAAAGAAAGGTGAGAAAAAAATGAGTAAAAAGACATAAAACGTGGTGACCGTGCCTGTCCGGATCTGCTGTGTGAGAAGGGGTGTGGTCTTTACCTCAGAGAGGTACCAATGCCTGTCTCGTACTTGCTGAGTGTTTTGTGAACACCGGCGTGGTCGTGGATGCAAAGCGCGTTACACGGAGCCGCAGAGCCCTGCGTGGGCCAGGGGCTGACAGACGTGGTTGCTCGGGCAGCACCAAGTGACCCCTAGGTCCCTGGGCCCAGCCTCCCACCTCTGCCGTCCAGACTCCAGCCAATCTGCGCGGCCACAGCCACCTCAGCGTTGCATATGCATGACTGGCCTCCCGGCTCTGCCCCGTGCCCCACACCCGTGCGAGCTCCCAGGCGTGCTCCTGAGAACTGCGTGGCAGAGCAGCTGCAGCGCCCGCACGGAAACCGCAGCTGGAGCAGACCGTCGGCTGCCGGCTTCCCCGCTCCCGGGCCAGCTGCTGGTCCCTGGCAGCAGGTCAGCTCCCATGAAACCCGCAAAGGCGTCCCAGCGCTACAGGGGCATCCGGAGAAATGCCAGCCAGCGCTACCTCTACCAGGAGTCCCTGCTGCTCAGGTGAGCCGGTCACACCCGTCAGCTGGGCAGAGGAGACAGGTGTGTGAGGAAGGGACAGAGTCCCTGTCCTGCTTGGTTCTCCTTCAGAATAAACTGAGAAACTCACGCCTCCAGGTTCTTATGCAACCGGGGTGGCAACCTCGGCACAGAGGGAGCTGGCTCTGCCTGCCGCGTCTTGGCCAGGGGATAGGAACCCAAAAGCCTGTCCCCGGCCGGCTTATCGCTGGTCAGCCCCACAGATGCGCTTGGCCTGTGCTCTCTCTGTTTACTGAGTCAGCAACGTCGAGGGAGCAGATGATATATCCAGCATAACAAATAAGGTGTTTGTTGGAAAAGACTTCAGGCCAGTTAGAAGTGGATGAGAGTTTGTTAAATATTTATAAAGAATATCTATGAGGTCTATTAAAACCTCCACTTAATTTAGATAAATTGGGGGGAAAATTCTCTTTTGAGTAAGTAAAAACAATCTGAATTAGAGAACAAAGGAAATGTTTTCTCTTACTTCTCATAGCCGTAGAAGAATACTCTTATCCCCTCCTGAGAAGTTGTGTTAGGATCAGCATACTAATTGCTGCTGGGAATAAATGTTGCTACATGTTGGAAAATTGTTCTTGAGAGTATTTCACTGCAATATTTTGCCCGTGCGAATCTGCTGAGCTAATTTCTTGCTCCCAGAAACTGCTGCCTGGTTCTGCCTCTGTTTTCTCAGGCTTAAAATGAACTGAAGCACAGGGCAGGGAGGGGTCTCCGGGTGACAGAAGTCTGTCTGGCTTGTGTTTATTTTACCTTCAGAGTTGGGGGAGAAGGAGGAGCCTCTAAAATTAGCCGATTGTTTCAATGAGCCTGAAGAACAAGTTGTTTTGCCGCCAGAGCTGCGGCTATTCAGGAATCGAATACACACGAGCACGCTTTGTCCCCTTTCGTGTCTTCTGGTAACATCGTTCACCCTGAGAAATCACTCTCTTTGCTGACCCACTGGAAGTAACAGAACCCAACAACTGCGTTTCAGTGGGCTGCTCACATTGCCAGGTTCTCTCTCTGCCCCCGCGGATCCCTCCCCTTACACACGCACGCGCACACGCGCACGCACTCCATACGGACGACCCTGGGGCAGTGCGGTGCTGAAGTAGCCCAGGACGAGAGGATGATATTAGCGGGAAGCGATTCCACTAATCCTATTTCCTCCGTAATGCCCTTATCCACTCAGCAACTTGGACGACAGCTTTAATGCTGATGAAACAGGGGACAGCAATGATCCGGAACAAATCTTCCAGAATATACAATTCCAGAAAGATCTCATGGCAAACATTCGCTGCAGACCCTGGACCATGGGGCAGAAGCTGAGGGCA
>NW_012151940.1:524997-531188 GCF_000956105.1 Propithecus coquereli
TCTCTGCTAGGTAGTGGAGTCTTCTAGCACAGCAGCTCTGTTTTAGGCACCTCCGTATTCTACTATGCTTGACTCAAAATAGATGTGCAGAAAATGTTTTCAGGAAAAATAAATACGTAAATAAATAGTTACTTGACTTTGATACACTTTTATTTTTTAGATACCTGCAGCTTGCAGCTTTATTAAGGTGGCTCCCAACAAGGCAGTCATGGTACGGGGCAGGCCATCAGCCCTCGCCCTGACCGTACTTGCGGTTCTGATCCGAATGAAGCCCACACATCGGCGGGGCCGTGAAGATGGGGATATTGCAATGGAGGGAGGGGGAGAGAAGTCCAAAACCAAGCACTCTGGCTAGCTCATGTTTTGAAGAGATCACCCTGTCTGTGGACAAGGAGTTGGCTTGTTCCTTGTGTCTCCTAAGGAAGGACTCAGAGCCAGTGGGTGTTGCTGGGAGGTTGACTGGGACACACACACAAAACACCCACACAAGTGAACGTGTCGAACCAGCAAACCGGCTGATTCAGAAGAACCAAGTTCTTGACGCTGAGCCTGTTCATGCAGAGGGCAGCCGACCCTTCGATAACGAGGATCTCTGCATGGGGGTGGCGTAGGATGGGGGGTGGCGTAGGATGGGTTCACCTTGAAGGCGACATTCATCTCTCCAGGAGTCTTTGACTTCAGTCTGTCCCGTGGCACTAACGTTTATTTTCTAATCCTGTTGTTCATTTAGGTGTGGATTTAACTGTCTATCCCAATGAATTCAGTCCACTTTTAAGGATTGAACATTCCGGCAGGCATATCAGGCCAGCGCCTCAAAGCAATCTGTTAGCGTGTTTGTTTGGCCTGAATCAGGTTGTTCATAGCTACGTGGACGTAACTTCCTTGCTCACGGTGACCAGGCACCACGCTTTTCTCAGAGCAGGTTCTCCGAAGCTAGGTCTGATGAGCGCTTTTAAAGAACTGACTGCAAGGGGGAGGTTGCTCAGTGGAGAGCTGGGATACGAGTGCCTGTCACCAGGGTTTCTGAAGCTAATGATTCCCAGCCAGCCACCAGAATCAGGGAAGGGCTATAAGAAATTCAGTTGTAACTCATTTGGGGATGAATTCATCATTTTGGATGAACTCATCCATTTAAATGCTAAAGACAAAAATTTTAAAGAGTTTTCTGCTTACCAAAAGTTAGAAAATGCACCATTTACATAACTCCATCCTCCCACAGCATCTTGTCCCGCACCGTTCAGCAACATGTTCCTGTTGCATTTTCACATATTTTGCGAAAATTGTAAGTGTGATAAAATTGTGTTCACTGCCATGTTGTTCTTCTCTCAGACGGGCGAAGGAGATTGTGCTGAAGTTTGAGGGGAGGCTGACCAGGACCCGAGGCTACCAGGCAGCAGGTGCAGAGGTAAGGAGCACACGTGGGTCCTGCCACCTGCCCGGAGGGAAGAAAATAACTTGAGGGGCACATAGTGAGGTAGACGTGGAACTAGAGCTAGAACTCTGCTTTCTGGCCTTCCGCGCAGGTGTCCTAGACTTCGGGACTTTACAATGAGCCGGAGACTCAAATGTTTTCTACCACCAAACCCTTGCCAGAGGAGGTTGGAGCACCCCTTCCTCCGGATGCCACTGGGGATGAATGATCAGAAAGCCTTGGTTTTTCTCTCTACGCTCTAGGACAGGGGTGGGGAACCTTTTCATGTCGGAAGCCGCATTAATTTAGCTGTAATCAAATAAGGACACATTCAAGAAACTTCAATTAGATATACTTAAAAATGTACATTATTTTGTAAAAATCTAACTACTACGTAGTTAATAATTTCAAAAATTAAAAATATTTGTTAATGTGAAACTAACCTTTTAATGAAGTTGTTGTGTCTGCTTTTTGTTGGAAAGCATTTGAATATTTGGTGTGCAGTTTCAGTTGATCCTCTAGATGGGTACCGGTCATTTGTGGTTTGGCAGGAGAATATAGATTCGCAGCAATAGTGGTTAAAAAGCAAGAAAGCATTTTTCTGGCATGTTGCTGAAGGTGTGGGTATTCTACTGCATTTTTCTTTATTTCGATTGGCTCTTTCTTAGCATCAATAATGACTTTAAAATGTCATCTACTGAAAGCTCAATCAATTCCATCTGTAGTTCTTTAGGTGCCTTGGCGATATCAACTAGGTGAGGCTGACGTGCTAATTTGAGTGTGATGTCATGATGCTCAAAGTCCGTGACCCTTTCATTGTATTCTCCAATTAATAATAGGTTTATAACAGCTGTGCATTCTTCAAATGATTTGCATATATCATCCTGCTCATCAGTGACCTTTGCTAACTGGGGAAAATGTCCATCTGATATTTCCTTTTGAAGAAGAAATGTTTTGAAAAAATATAGCTTTTTTCAAAATGCTTGGATTTTTGGCCACATACCATTTATAGACTTAGTTATAACATGCAAAGAAATATTCAAGTCATTTTGATTTGACATGATATCACACAGAAATGTTGCATTCCTATAGAAATCTTCTTTTAATAATTCACATTGCTGATTCTGTTCTTCGTAAAATTTAACTATCTGTTCTCATAGAGATAAAATTTTGGCTAATACCTGTCCCTGTGATAGCCGACACGCTTTAGAATGAAACAGCAGATCCACACCGAATACCCCATCTTTCAACGTTAGCATGTCATGAAACTGACAATGCCATGTTGCATTTGCATGAATACAGTTAACTATACTTAGAACCTTTTGCAAAGTGTCACTTAAAATAGTAGCTTTAGTACAGAGATTTTGCTGATGCAAGATACAATGAAAGGAAATGAGAGCATCTGAATCTGTTGATACTTTTTTTATCTGTGCAATAAACCCTTCATGTTTTCTTGTCATGGAAGGTGCACCATCTGGACATACACTCACTAAATTTACCAATTTGGTCCAACTTCATGACATTTATCTTGAAACTTGTTGAAGATATCTACTCCCAGTGTTCTGTTCACAAGACTGTCCAAAGCAAGTAACTCTTTGTAGCAAAGAAAATCTTCTGTTATGACCCGAATGAAGTATAAAACATGTGCCAAGTCAGTAGTATCAGTTGATTTATCCAGATCAATTGAATAATATATATTTTCCTTTTAAAGTATTGCATGAAGTTGTTCTGTTAAGTTGAAGGTTAATTCATGCTTCTGATCAGTTATGGTTCTCCTTGAAAGAGGCAGTTGTTTGTACTTTGAAACATTATTGAGGTCTAAGCATCCTACAACTTTGACAATGCATTCCTTCACAATTTCTGCATCACTGAATGACATCCCTTTTCCCCAGAGTATATAAGCTACTTTATAAGTTGCTTCAGTGGCATTATTTCCAGGTCTTATTGCTGCTTGAAAGAATTGTCTTTGCTTTTGCTTTTCGTCTTTTAATTTCTGCAATACAACCTTTCACTCCTCTTCCTCTAACTTAGAAATTCGTGGTCCTGCTGAGTGTTATAATGCTGATGAGCACTGAATTTCTTTAACGTTGATATTGCAGTATCACAAAGTAAGCAAATCTTCTTATCTTTAGCAGAAACAAGACAATATTGCAATTCCCCATCCTCATTAAAAAAATCTGTCTTCTTCCTTCAGCATTCTCTCGGTCTTCTTTGACATGATGGGCGGTTAAGCAGACAGAATTAAAAAATACTGTCGAGCTGTGCAACTATTCACAAATTCCACTCCAAACAGAAACACAGTGCACTGTTGTCAAAAGCTGATAACAGACTGGCGTAGTCGAACCCCATGACCTCTCACCAACCAGCCTCGTGCTATAGTGGCCCCAGTCATGGGGGAAGTTAGAACTAAATCATGAGCATAGCAGCCGTCAATTTAGCCCTTATGGCTACTAATGTTCTAACTGTGCCGGTCAATCTGGGAGGGTTATTTCGTTGAAACTTATTTTATTCTTTGGCATTTTAAATACATTCATTTTAAAAATAAAATAAAAATGTAAAAGATGAACAAAAACATATTAATAAAAATAAAATGATTTGTTCTGTAAGATTTGGATTCAGTCAAAAGGCCGCACGTGAGGATGTAGAAGGCCGCAGGTTCCCCGCCCCGCTCTAGGAGATGAGCCAGGTGAACACCGTCAAGGTAGTGCAAGGTGGGATATGATGAGCATTGTAAGAGAGACCAACGATTATTGCTAAGGGAGTTTACAGGAAGGAGAATTTATTTCTCACTACAGAGAATCTGTGTTCCTGGGAGTGGCGATATTTGAGCTGGCTCTCAAATCATGAGCAGAAGATGAACAATTCCAATTTCTGATAAAATTCATATTTTCATTTGTGAGCAGCCGTTCTGGCCTGAGCAGATACGTCCAAAATGACATTATCATACATGTCTGTATCAGGACTGTGTGCTGCCTTATAGTTCAGAACGTTATAATTACATTTGTAATCCTTCTTTCTGCAATGATATCATTTACTTCCAACACAAGCCCAGATTGTTTGTGTGTTAAAATGCACGACCTGCCAACTTTGTTGGAGAGCAGAGCCAGTGCCAGGGCACATTTTGCTTCATTCTCCTTGGAGAAAAAACATTTTTTTGAACTTTTAGCAATTGCATCTTAAACCTGCAATACAAATTTCCAGACCTTCAGAGGCTAGGAAACTATCTCTGCATCAGCATGCAAGACACACAATGCGGGATGCGAGTGGGGCTCATTTTCAGGGTGGGCTCTAGACTCTTGGTCCTTAAGCAAAGCTGTGATTTTAATCACCTGGGGAGTTTGTTAGTTACGTGGATTTTCAGGCCCCACCCTCGGAGCTACCTTAAACATATGGTGCAGTCAAATATTTGGAAATCATTCCTCGAGTACTTTCCATTGTTCTCAGTCCCTGCCTCACGAAGGGGATGAGTGAGTTAAGCTGAGGCCCGAGAATATGAGCCTCGACACAGACACCGCGGCTCAGAGCCCGAGGAGGTGTCTGCTCACTGGGTCAGGAGCACACAGAAGACAGGGGGCTACTTTGGTCCTACCTAGAGTGGCTTACAGGCCTATGAAGCCACAGATAAAGGTAGCAGAGCATGTGTTCAGGGTCCCCTCTCTGTGCAGGACCCTGGTACCACACAGCCATTGCCCTCTCCATGAAGGGGAAGGTCTCTAATCCTGCCCTCTCCTTCCTAGCTCTGGCGGAAATTTGCTCGTCTTGCCTGTAACTTCGTGGTCATCTTCATTCCCTGGGAAATGCGGATAAAGAAAATCGAGAGTAAGTATCTGCACTTGGAGAGGGGGCGGGCTGCAGGGCCGTGGCCAGTCCACAGCTGGGGAGAGCCTGGCGCGTCCCGGTCCTTCTCTGTGCGGCCCAGGGCACTCCCGCAGCTGGGGCGCCGGGCTCCAGTGGGACGACAGGGGAAGACACAGCGCCCGTCCCCACCGCCTCCCAGGACGGAACAGTCCCAGGCGTGCCTTTCCACATTGCGCCGTTCTCCCGGCTCACTCCTTTATCAGACACGGCCCTGTCCCCAGAGGGATCACGTGGAACCCGCGAAGACGGGTGAGAGGGCAGCACCGGACTGCAAAGCGCAAATACAGAAATCCCCGTTTCCATAGATGTTACCGTGACCATTTGGTAAATATGTGCTAACGAACAAATCGCAGCCACACTCACACTTACAAACACACACACGCACGATGTCAGGAAAAAACAGTAAGTCTGAAATAAAAAAAATTGTAAAATTAGACCACAGGGTGTACAAGTCTTTGAAGAGACGTGGGAAAATGTAATATTTGAAAGATGTTGATTTTCCCAAAATTGATTTACAAGTTTAATGCAATTCCAATAAAAATCCAAACGTATTGTTTTTAGTATTCGACAAAATGATCATAAAACTCACGTGGAAGAAAAATATCCAAGAGACTAATCAAAAAAAAATTGTAAAGGAAAAATGCAAATGAGGTTGTATAACCAAGACATCAAAATACATTGTAAAAGCTACAACCATTGAAACAGTATGGAACGGTGCAGGAATTGACTGACAAATCGAAAAAGATAAGCAAAAAGTTCAGGAACAGAGACGAATACACACAGGCCTCTACCATATGATATAACTATTAGTCAGTCTAAATTATTCCATAAATATTGCTGAAACGATGATTTGACTGTTTTAAAGAGCAAGTTTAATTCCTTCACTTTAAAATTCCATTAAATACTTAAATATATTAATACG
>NW_012151940.1:531238-533628 GCF_000956105.1 Propithecus coquereli
TGGTTCCTTCCTTGGATTTCCATTCCAGGGACTGTTCTTCCAGAACGGCCAGCCTGCCCCTCCGGTGGCTGCTGCGATAGCCAAGGTCACCCACAGTTTGCACCCTCAGAAGTTCCCTGTTAATTCCCCTTTATCTGCTTTCCATGGCTGTTATCAGCGGCCATCATTTCCATTTCTTTGAATCAGAATGGCATTATGTCCATTTCTCAGATAAGAAGACTGATACTCAGGGATATTGAGAGACTAACTCAAGCTGCACACACCTTCCGAGTGCTAGAATTAAGCTTTGAACCTAGGCTTTCTGATCCCAGGTCCAATGTTCTTTGTACTGAAACAGGAATTTCACCCAAGTAATCATTGGAGCAATTAATCTAAAAAAAAGGCATATGTTCTATCAGGACTTTTAAAAATCATTCAGAAATGATGATGATTAGTTATTATCTGAATAACAGGAAGTTAAACCTCTTTGACCTTGTGGGCAAAGCAGAGCGAATGATGACTTTTCTCCCAAGGCACTTTAGAAACAAAAGAACAGACCAGGTCTTCCGCCGCGTCGCCTGGCCCTGACTCAGAGCCACACCGGCCGTGCACCCGGCCAGCGGTCAGGCTCTCAGGAAGCAGCTTGTCCTCCGAGCATCTCCGTCTGTCATCCCCTTGTCACACGCATCTCGTCTCCATCACCTTGAGAAGCTACTGGAGCAACGCTTCGCTAATTGGACCTGCTGAGGCTCATCCTGGCGCCTCCGTGGACAGTGCAGGAGGCCCCAAACCCTGACTGCCTGGGAATCCAGGGAGCATCGCCCGACGCGGACACAAGCAGGGCCAGCTAGCCCTGAGCCTGCAGCAAAACCACCTGTCTGGGAGGACATGGCACACACTCGTTTCCCCCACAGGGAAACGCCTGGTCACCCCCCTGTCATGGCACCCACACCCCCCCCCCACTCTCTCGTGGTCATTGTCTGTTCAAGTCTCTTTCATCTCTGCTAGGTAGTGGAGTCTTCTAGCACAGCAGCTCTGTTTTAGGCACCTCCGTATTCTACTATGCTTGACTCAAAATAGATGTGCAGAAAATGTTTTCAGGAAAAATAAATACGTAAATAAATAGTTACTTGACTTTGATACACTTTTATTTTTTAGATACCTGCAGCTTGCAGCTTTATTAAGGTGGCTCCCAACAAGGCAGTCATGGTACGGGGCAGGCCATCAGCCCTCGCCCTGACCGTACTTGCGGTTCTGATCCGAATGAAGCCCACACATCGGCGGGGCCGTGAAGATGGGGATATTGCAATGGAGGGAGGGGGAGAGAAGTCCAAAACCAAGCACTCTGGCTAGCTCATGTTTTGAAGAGATCACCCTGTCTGTGGACAAGGAGTTGGCTTGTTCCTTGTGTCTCCTAAGGAAGGACTCAGAGCCAGTGGGTGTTGCTGGGAGGTTGACTGGGACACACACACAAAACACCCACACAAGTGAACGTGTCGAACCAGCAAACCGGCTGATTCAGAAGAACCAAGTTCTTGACGCTGAGCCTGTTCATGCAGAGGGCAGCCGACCCTTCGATAACGAGGATCTCTGCATGGGGGTGGCGTAGGATGGGGGGTGGCGTAGGATGGGTTCACCTTGAAGGCGACATTCATCTCTCCAGGAGTCTTTGACTTCAGTCTGTCCCGTGGCACTAACGTTTATTTTCTAATCCTGTTGTTCATTTAGGTGTGGATTTAACTGTCTATCCCAATGAATTCAGTCCACTTTTAAGGATTGAACATTCCGGCAGGCATATCAGGCCAGCGCCTCAAAGCAATCTGTTAGCGTGTTTGTTTGGCCTGAATCAGGTTGTTCATAGCTACGTGGACGTAACTTCCTTGCTCACGGTGACCAGGCACCACGCTTTTCTCAGAGCAGGTTCTCCGAAGCTAGGTCTGATGAGCGCTTTTAAAGAACTGACTGCAAGGGGGAGGTTGCTCAGTGGAGAGCTGGGATACGAGTGCCTGTCACCAGGGTTTCTGAAGCTAATGATTCCCAGCCAGCCACCAGAATCAGGGAAGGGCTATAAGAAATTCAGTTGTAACTCATTTGGGGATGAATTCATCATTTTGGATGAACTCATCCATTTAAATGCTAAAGACAAAAATTTTAAAGAGTTTTCTGCTTACCAAAAGTTAGAAAACGCACCATTTACATAACTCCATCCTCCCACAGCATCTTGTCCCGCACCGTTCAGCAACATGTTCCTGTTGCATTTTCACATATTTTGCGAAAATCGTAAGTGTGATAAAATTGTGTTCACTGCCATGTTGTTCTTCTCTCAGACGGGCGAAGGAGATTGTGCTGAAGTTTGAGGGGAGGCTGACCAGGACCCGAGGCTACCAGGCAGCAGGTGCAGAGGTAAGGAG
>NW_012151940.1:544308-592487 GCF_000956105.1 Propithecus coquereli
TTTTTTCTGCATGTAGAAGGAGTAGGTGTTTGTGGGCAACTTGATCTCTCTGAACTGGCGTTCGCGAAGGAACCCGCTGATGGGTACGACAATGGCATTCTCACTCTGCGTCCGGCTGATGCAGGGCAGATTATGGTGTCTTTGTGGAGGGTTCTCGCACTGAGGATCTTACATAAACTCTTCTCATGATCTCGTCTTTCTGCAGGTCATTTTGGCTCTGGTGTTGCCTCCTACTTCATATTCTTGAGATGGTTGTTTGGAATTAACATCGTCCTCGCCGCGATGACGGGTGCTTTCATTGTCATTCCAGAGGTGAGCACCGGCTCAGGAGAGAAAGAAGTGCCCTTGGTTAAGAAGACGGCAAAGCGGTAGCATAAAATGATGGCCCTCCCGGTCCTTGCGGGGAGGGTGCTGCATGTGTTGACACAGGGCTCGGCTGCTTTTCTGCAAAGCCTATGAAGCAAATATTTGAGGCTTTCTGGTCCATTTGGTCTCTGTCGCCACTCCCCAAACCAGCCACAGAGCACAAAATCGGCCATAGGTAATATATCAAGCAATGAATGTGGCCGTGTTCCAATAAAATTTTATTTATGAGTATTAAAATTTGAACTTTATATAATTATGTGTCACAAAATACTATTCTTTTGATTTTTTTTCCCCCAACCGTTTAAAAATGCAAGAACCATTCTTAGCTCTTGGGCCACACAAAAAGAGCTGATGGGCTGGGTCTGGCCTGTGGGCCACTTTGCGAACCCAGTGTTATTATAAAATAAAATCCATTTTTCAACTAAACTCCATCTTCACACAGTAAGTGGGCCATGTCCCATCTATCATAGAAATCTAGGGACTTCAATAACCCACCCATAGAAGCCACGTCCAGCCCAGAGACAGCACACACACCCAGGCAGACCCTGAAGAGTCAAAAAGAAAACCCGCCTAGCCGTGATGGATGCCCCGCCAGCGAGAAGGAGGCAGAAGCCACCCCCAGAGATCTCCTACGTGTGGCATCTTCACAGGCATACGGAGATTGACCTCCCCTCTTCTCCTGTCCCCCCACCCAGAAGGGTGCATGACACCCTCTCCTCTCTCGCCAGCTGATCGCGGGCCAGCCCTTTGGCAGCACAGCCAGGAAGACCATCCCCAAGGAGCAGGTGGCCTCCGCCCAAGACCTGGACACCGTCTGGTCCCTGGGGGTGAGGCTGACGCTTGGCCACACTCTGGCCTTGAGGGAGGGGTGAAGGGGCCACAGCCCTGGGACCTGGGAACCAGAAATGACACGGAGCATTCTCTTTGCAGGGCTACCTCCAGTACTCGGTCCTCTTCTACGGCTACTACGGCAGGGAGCGCAGGATTGGGAGAGCCGGCTATCGGCTGCCCTTGGCGTACTTCCTGGTGGGGATGGCCGTGTTTGCTTACAGCTTCATCATTCTTCTAAAAAAGTACGACAGCTCAATTTCTCAAACTGTGTCTCTAGAATCATGACATGTGTGATCTCAGGCAAGCTTGTCAATAATTCTGTAAAGTTAAGGAATAAAACTAACTGTACCCATTTCACAGATGAGAAGACCAAGGCTAAAAGAGGTATGTTCATTTTTAACCAGTACTTACTGAACACGTCTTGCCTTGTGCTAGGATCCGCATTGGGTCTGGAGAGACAAGAGTCGTATAAACTAACCAGTTAATGTAATTCGAGACGATCTAGTAGCTGCACTAATGGAGGGAGAGACACTATGACCTAGGTGACCGGAGGTTGCCTTGTCTGTAAGTTTGCTAAGACCTAGCTACAATTCTGCAAAGGCCAGGCTCGACTGTGCTATGTGCAGTGCCACCTGTGCTCTGTCACTGAGAGGACTTACCCGGCCGGGGTCAGGAGTGCCCCCACCCCACTGTAAGACCTGCAGCAACTCACCGTCCCTCCCTGGGCCTCGTCTGTAAACTGTGCAGAAGGGCTCACGAAGTCCCCCATTTCCCTCCCAGCCTAACCTGTGCTTCCGTGCGGGAGCCCGGTACATGCAGACTGACAGGGAGGCTCCAAGCCCATCTTGGCTGCCTGCCGCTCCTGTCTGATCTGGACACCCCCCTTCTCTGCTGCGCCCACGTGGCTTGTTAGCAAAGTGCAGAGAGAAGAGCTTGGCATAAAAACACAAGACAATAAACCAATAAGCAAGTAAAACCTGAGGAGGTGCACAGTGACTTGGGGGCCTTCGGTTCCCCCAGAGCTTCCCAGCTTAGCTCCTGGTGGCCCCACCTGGGAGACTCAGGCCCTTTCCTAGACGCTGCAATTTAACACTGACTGCCACGTGAGTTGTATTTAACTCAGCCTAGTTTTGAGCCCAGAGCTGCGTGAAGCAAAATCCTACAGTTGGTTCGTGAAAATCTTCCTTGTTGATGTTCTTATTGTTACAATTAATATTGACGATTTAATTCTAAAAACATGGAGTACGTTACATATAACTCACGCACAGAAAACAATAAAAAATAAACACATTAGAAAGGATCATTTTGTTTTAATAAAACACTGTGGCCCCGGGGAAATTTTTTTTTTTCCTAGTGTGGCAGTCAGCGTGCCGAGAGACGAATCAGAGCGAACTGGAGAGCAAGTCTGGACAGAGGGCAAAGAGCTCGTGACGGGGAAATGCTCTGCAGAGCAGGGAGTTTCCCCTCGGAGGGACCCTGATTCCTGCCTTCAAATATCTAAAGGAATGTCACGTGCTAGGGGGACCCCACGTATTCCATGGGGCCCCAAGGGGTAGAGTTTCCATGGGCAGGAGCCCCGAGACTGATTCAGCTTAAAGGATTTTATTTCATAACCACAGCTACCTAGAGGTGGGAATAGCTGGCTCCCGGGGGACACACGTCTGCAGGGACCTTGTCCTTGTCAAATGGACTCACGCAACAACAGGCCACTGCGGTTTTCACACCGTTCAGGGTGCTGGCCCAGGGCACAAGTGTGGACTGAAATCCAGCCGGTGCCCGGCAGTGACCTGAGAAGCTGCGGCCACCCAGGAGGGGCAGCTTTTCCCAACTCACACCAAGGCCCCGTGGGGGCGAGCTCATTCCTGCGACTCCTGTGACCCCTTCTGGCTCCTCTTTCGCAGGATGGCTAAGAACTCCCGCACCAGCCTGGCCAGCGCCTCCAGAGAAAACTACACCTTCTGCTGGCGGGTGTTTTGCGCCTGGGATTACCTCATCGGAAACCCAGAGGCAGCGGAGAGCAAGACGGCTGCCATCGTGAACAGCATCAGGGTGAGCGACCTGTGCAGGCCTCGGGGCGGGCACTGTGGGGTCCGGGCTCTGAGACCAGGTGTCAGTCACGGCTGCCCTCTGAGGGCAGGCAGCACCGACCTCCTCCCAGGTGCTCATCGTCCAGGGCAGCTGTTTGCAAAGCAAGCTGAGCATGCCCCAGGAAACGCACCACATGATCCCACAGAGTACAGGAAGAACATTCTGGAGCTTCTCTTTGTTTTTAATTTTTTTACTCCATCCTTCTAAATTTTCGGTTTGTATGTTTGATAATTTACACAATGGATTATTACCGTGTTGCATGTACGTAACCTGAAAAGGAATAAATACATAAATGTGGGGACTATACATTTTATTTTTAGCTTAGAAGACAAGTCAGTCCAAAGCATTCGGAGGCTTGGGTCTCCTGAACTACACAGACAGCTAGACGGTGCCCTATTTTGAGAAAAAAAAAGGTATTTAGATAATTTAAATCATCATACCCATACCACGTCCATTTCCTCTTTCCAATCCCCAATTTCCTTTTCTCAACTACTTATTAGATAATTGATATTAAATTCATTTATATCAATAGAATCTTACAGAATAAAGTCTTAGACATTGAAGATATGAGTTAAATTATTGGATAAATTATTTCTGATGATTTATGATTAACACATTGACCGCCACACACACACACACACACACACACACACACACAGACAATTTCTGATAATTTATGATTAACACATTGACCGCCACACACACACACACACACACACACACACACACAAAACCAGAAACTTTTCCTTGGGGACACAGTGTTTTATTACAAAAATAGAATGAAAACTTCAAGTGTAACTTAAAGGTAAACATAAATAGAAAAATGAAGTGTATTGACTTCTATTCATTTAATCCATGTTTTCAGAATTAAATTGTCTTCTAATTGATTATAACAATAAGACATCAACAAGTAAGGTTTTATACGTGCTTCCCGTGTCCCCGGGGAAAAGACTCCAGTGAGTTAAATACGAGTCTCGTGGCAGTGAACGTGTTAATGATGCTGCTAAGCTTTTGACGCCGTGTGTGTTTTTCCTTAAAGGAGGCTATACTGGAAGAACAGGAAAAGAAGAAAAGCAAAAACCTGTAGGTATTAATACTCATGTTCAATTCATTGATAAGTTTTGTTTGCATTTGGTACAAAAATTACAAGATGATCTGCGTCCTATTTTCGCAATCGCCAGGCGGCTGCTCTTTCTTCTCAATGTCCGTCCTTCTAGCAATGTGCTCCGAGGGAACTGGTGACTTTTCTGTGGCAGTATTTAGGAGCGTGTCCTCCTCCTGCGGCCCTGTGACAAGGGGAGAGGTCCGAAGCTGACCGACTTCCTAGTCTTTTACTTAGATAAGAAGGGAGATATTTTGAACACCACCTTCTAGTTTGCTAAGTGAAGCAACTATACGAATGTCGTTAATACTCGTTCTATTTAGAAACGAGTCTCTGGAGTCATAACACACAGAAGTTATCTGGCTGTGCTCACGAACCACCCCCCCAGGCGACTACCGAGTTTTGAGGCTCTTCTCACATCTCAAGAGCTATGCGGTGAGGGGAGGCCCTTCTGTCAGAGCTGGTGAGGCCACTCCCAGGAAGGGCAATGGCCCTGTCCTCACGGGGACAGACACATCTGCTCGTCCCCATCCTTGCTGGGTCTTCAGCGCTCACGACTAGTTTCTGCAGTGTGGAAAGCCCCTTCAGAGGACTGGTGTAGACAAGGACGTGGGGACTGAGGACACACACCCGGCCTCTGGGACAAGGAGAGGCAGCAAGGGGAGTTGAGTTGGGAAAGACTGTCTGCAGGCAGCCAGAGAATGGACTGCAGCCCTCCCTGTCATTCATATCCACGAAACACCCGTGACCTTGTGAGCCTGCACCCCTCACCCAGGAAGTGAAAACATGGGATTCTGCCCTCTTGATTCTTTATCTGTAGGTCTCCTCCACCACAGTTGGTCATAATAATATCATAGGGTGCCATGTGTTTACTTTTACCAAGCAAGGTGACATCGATCATTTCATCTGGGAGTGAGGTCCTCATTGTGCAGAGGAAGGGCAGACACACATGCAGAGGAGGTACCACAACCTGCCCAAGGTCCCCAGCAGGGGAAATCTCACAGAACACATGATTCACCTCTCGGCCACACCTTCCTCCAGCCCCTGCTGCCGGGCAGGGCTGTGCAGGCTGCCACCAGGGGCACACGTGTACCCCTTGCTGGCGTCCTTGCCTGGTGCCCAGGGAGCCTCTGCGGCTGCAGCGTGGGGTGCCCACGGGGTTCCAGGCAACACGCACACACGTGCAACCGAGAGGCTGGGTGTAATGCTAGAGTTCATGCTCATAGAGTCCCCTGGACACAGGCAGTGGGAGAAATGTTTTTCTATTTCGCACTGGGCAGGCAGTTCCGAGAGGCATTTCATGGGCCCCTCAGAAGGTCCTGCAGTTGCCTCTGCACAGCCAACTCCAGCACCTGTTCTGGGGCCGATGGCTTCTCCCTCCTGCTCCCCTCCCCCAGACCAGAACCTCCGCTTTCTGAGCTCACGTCTCAGATGAACTATTCATACCTGCAGAAAGGCCTGGGGTTCTCTTTCCGGGTACACCAAGCTAAGACAGGCTCCAAAGCTGGCAGGAGAAGATGCCTTAAAAATATGACAACTGAAGTCAGACAGTGAGTTGTCCTCTGGTGTTAGAAACAATGGACGTGTTTCAGATAAAACTGGAAACATATATGTAAATACTAGAATCGCCACTCATTCGGAGATCTGCCCATACTAAGAGGCATGCAGGAAGGGAGACCCAGCGAGGAAGAGATGAGCCCCATGTCCTATCTTGTGGTCGTTTAGCTGCTCCTTTATTTACTCATTCATTTATTTATTAAGCGCCTGCATGTGCTAAGCCTGTTCTAAGAGCTGAGGATACAGCGGTGAAAAAGACTAAACAGTTTGAGAGCAAACTTCTAGAGGGAAAATAGCTAAGGAACTACCAGGGAAATAGAATCACGCTCTCACAGCAACAGGGACACGGTCAGAGAAATGTCTTTAGCACTGTCATTGTTGAGGGAACGTCACGGAGTGTACTTACAGATCCCTAAATGGCATAGCCTACTGCACACCGAGGCTGTGTGGCACAGCCTGTTGCTCCAAGCTACAAACCTGCACAGCGTGTCACTGTACTGAATGCTGTAGGTGACTATAACACAGTGCTAAGTATCTGTGTATCTAAACAGAGCTAAACATAGAAAGCTATAGTGAAAATATGGCATAAGATAAAAGACGCTGTACCTGCGCAGGGCACTTACCACGAATGGAGCTCGCAGGACTGAATTGCTCTGGGTGAGCCCGTGAGTGCGGAGGCCTCGGACGTTACTGCGCACGGCTCTAGACTTTATCAACACTGCACACTGAGGCTACACCAAATTTATTTTTTTTAAAGTTTCTTTCTTCAATAACAAATTTACCTTAGTTCTTTAGTTTACTGTCACTTTTTTACATTAAAAACTTTTCAATTTTTTAAAACTTTTTGACTCTTTTGTAATAACACTTAGCTTAAGACACAAATACATTGTAGAGCTGTACAAAATTATTCTTTCTTTATATCCATATTCTATAAGCTTTTGTCTATTTTTATTTCATTTTTTTACTTTTCAAACTGTTTTGTTAAAAACTGACACACCAGCACACACATCAGCCTAGGCCCACACAGGGTCAGCGTCATCAATATCACCGCCTTCCACCTCCACATCTTGTCCCACTGGAAGGACTTTGGGGACAACAACACACAGGACAATAATAACAGCTGTCAACTCCTGTGATAACAATGCCTTCTTCTGGAACACCTCCTGAAGGACCTGCCTGAGGCTGTTTTACACTTAACTTTTTTAAAAATAAATACAAGGAGTGCGCTCGAAAATAATGATCAAAAGTATAGTAAATACCAAACCAGTGGCACAGTCCCTTATTATCAGTATTATGCACTGCATGTAATTGTATGTGCTATAATTTCATGCGACTGGCACATGTGGGTTTGTTCACACCAGCGTCACCACAAACACACGAGCAATTTGTTGCACTGCGATGTCACCAGGCAACAGAGATTTTTCAGCTCCATTATAATCTTCTGGGACCACCATCAGTCTGTTGTTGACCAAAACATTGTTACATGGCACATGACTGTGTATGGTACGTCGGGTTCATTATATGGAATGACAGGCAGAATCAGTCGTCCTCCCTCCCTCCCACCCCTTCCCTCCTTCCTTCCGTCCCTCACTCTTTCTGCTGAACACGTTTACTTGAACTCCTGTATCTTAAATGCACCAACTACAGGACTCCAATTTTAAGTAGGAAAAAACTGAAACCCAAACACCTGGACGCTAAACGCAGTGTGGTTGTTTACCTGTTTAAAGCCTCGTTGATGCTGGCCAGTTGCATTTATGACGCGTTGTCGATCTCTTAGGAGATGAGGGATTCCAGTGGGTAAGGAAAGAGCCCTGACTCTTCAGGGCAGGGAATCCCCTTAGCCGCATGCTTCAGTCCCCAAGTCTGTGCGTGGTGGTGCTCTGAGCACACCTGCCTCTCCCCCAGGGCAGTGACCATCTGCCTGAGGATCATCGCCAACATCCTGGTGCTGCTGTCGCTGGCTGGGAGCATCTACCTCATCTACTTCGTGGTGGACCGGTCCCAGAAGCTGGAGCAGTCCAAGAAGGAGCTGACGCTTTGGGAAAAGAATGAGGTACCACTGCCATTACCCGCGGCACCCTCCAGAAGAGACGCAGAAGTAGCCCAGCCCTCTGTTTCTTAAGTGCGTACGGTAGTGACATCTCTAGGGAGAAAGTCTAGTCCTCCCCTCCTAGAGCAGGGACTATGGGGCTCTGAGCCAGAGTGGCAGCACCACGTCTCGGCGAAATGATTTGATTGGTCTTCATGGGGCAAGATTTTGATTCAGAAACACCTTGGAGCATTCACACTGTCTCCTCCCTGTGAGCCCTGCCTTTGCCACATCTGTTTCTTCCCATCGGTGCTTCCACAGCGTGGCACGACCTGCAGGCTGGCTTAACTCTGCACTGGGTTCCATCATGCGGATCCAGGTCGACCGGGACCAGTTTGTGAGCGCTTAGCTGGTTTCTGTGTATCTAAACTACAAACAATGCTTCCAGGGCCAGCGCCACACAAACGGCTTGTGTTTTAAACAGTCTTTTCCCCCTTGTGTGAATATTCCCATAAATAGAAAATTGCCAAGTGGAAGGTTATGGACAGTTTTAGAATTCTTAGAATTTTCTATGGACCATTGTCCTGAAAGGTCAGCCCAATTGACCTGCGAAGATTTAAAAGGCAGAAATGGCACAGAAACCACTTCTCAGACCACTTCTGGGAGAATTGTTACCGTCCTTTGGGATTTAAAAAGCAGAGGGTGTAGATGACAAGATGGCCATCAGTTTATCCTGTGCGTATTCATCAATATTCGATAATTTATCAAAATCTGAGACTGCGCAGCTGATCTTTTCCCATGCCTCTTTCTACTTCATGTCCATTAAATGGGTTATGCACACGTGTGTTTGTGTGTTTACAGATAGATGGGTGGTTTTTTGCAAGATATATCAGACATTATTCCTTATTTTAGCTCACACATCTGTGTACCAGCTAAAACTCCTCTGTCTTTTGTTCTACGCACAGAGAAACAAGAGCCAGGCATGACTCTAAATAATTAATCTTCCATGGACAGAAAGAACATTAAATTACCTCTCCGTCTTCCCTTTGCTATTCGTAATAGTTTCAGTTATTTCCATCTTCCACCCAAGGTCAGGGAAGTATAAATAGAAGGAGGCGGTAATTGGAAAATGTGGCAGAAATGCCAGTGAACCCCAAATGGCATGTATTTGTGTCCTCAGAACAGTTAAGGAGAGTTCCTTAAAAATTATATGTACAGTTATGACAAAGTGACCACAGTCATTTGACAAAAGCTGATTGCAGCGATTTCGGGAGGTTTCCCGTGTAGGTCTGTTGACTTGGTGGCTGCCCACTGACCCAGCATCAGGCCAAGAGACCAAATGCAGGTAATGAGGTTGGGGTGGGGGACCCCGGGGAATGTGGGGTCTGGCACTTACTCTCTTGGTAGGTGAGTGTGGTGGTCTCCCTCGTCACCATGCTGGCGCCATCTGCCTTTGACCTCATCGCCGCCTTGGAGATGTACCACCCGCGGACCACACTGCGCTTCCAGCTGGCGAGGTAGGACTGCCCCGCCAGGAGAGGCCACGGGTGGCTCAGCCATCTGCCACCCATGGTGGGAATGTTCGCGCCTCAAGAGCCGGCTGGCTTCTTTCCCCCACACTTAGCACAGGGCTCACCTGTAGACGCAGCTCAAGAAAAGCAGGTTCCAGGAGGGAAGAGAGGGGGTGGGGGACAGGGGAAGAGGGAAAGGGGATAGAGGGGGAGAAAGAAGAGGGCAAAGGGAAGAACAGGCAGAAACGCCAGATAGCAAAGGGGACCAAGAAGATGACGGTGAGTGTGTCTGGTCGTCCTCACTGTTGAGTTCTCTCCGCGGTTTGTCTGAGCGGCGAGAGAGACCCAGGCTGTTCTCCCAGACGTGAGAGGAACAGTAGATGCTTTGCTGGCAATTCCCAAAAGCATAGACCCAAAGGGTTTCTCGGGCCGTGCAGGATGGCCCGTGGCTGCGAAAGCAGGTGGTGGTGACAGGCAGGTGTGTCGGAGGGAGCGTCAGGCTCCCCTTCAGGAGCCGGGACGGCCGCGCTGTGTCCAGCACCGGCGTTATCACTGTGTTCCTGAAAAATCCACCTCTTCCCTGGAGCGTGTCTCCTCATCTGTAAATTAAACCGCCGCAGCAGGGCCGGGCGAGTCTTGTTAAACCGCATGCGACAGCAGGAGGCGCAGAGAACCCTGCTCACTCGCTGCCACCCTCGCCCCGTCTATGTTGCTGTCACCTGTCTTCTCTTGTGACACCTGATAACATTCTACAGAACTAGTTTTCCACAGACGACTTCGGAAAGATTTGCTCTCGCCCAGGAGTCGGCAAACATCTGCAAAGGAGCAGGCAGTAAATGTTTGAGGAGTCACGGGTCACACCGTCTCTGTCGCGACCACTCAACTCCGAGGCTGTGGCTTGGAAGTAGCCATAGGTGACACGAAAACGAAAGGGTGTGGCTGTGTGTGTCTGTGTCCAACACACCTTCACTCACAAAACAGGCAAGGAGACGGCTTGGTTTGAAAGTCATACTTTCCAACCTCTGAACCGTCCTTTCAAAGACAGAAAAACATGAAAGAGCAAGGGGTTGGCCAGAGCCGCGCAGCCCCGCGCAGACCTGGAGCAAGGCTTGGGCCCTGGCTCAGCCCCGGTTCCTTGTGCTCCGCTCACAGCTCTTTTGACCTGGAAGAGAGAGGTGCCTTCCTCAGCTCCTTCCTCGCTAGCGGGCACTGGGAGGATCGATGCCGTTATTGCATTTGGTCTACAGGCAATCCTATTACACAGATTGGCCTCGTTACTCATGCTCCAAACTAGAGAAACAGAGGCATCCGAGACTGCCCCAGACAAGTGAGGGCTAATTCCAGTAATAAGAGTGAGCCTTATTATTTTAGTTCCATTAACTTACCAGCAGACCGTGTTACCTTTTATCCAAGAGAAAACCAGCACGATGGCAATGCCAAGATGGCAGGAGATGAGGTTTATCCAATCCTTCCTCCAGCCGACGCCTACTGCCTGACGCCGAGGGCCCTCCCTGGCTTGGTACCGCGATGCAGCGTTGAAAAGGCCCCGGCATTGCATGGAAGGGAAGCCCCTCACAGTTTCAGAGGGAAGGCCATCGAGAGTCACAGTGCTGTCCCCTGAGGGGCCCCCTCCCCTGCTCTCTGCCCACTGACTGCACACAGGTCAACTCCGCACCGGGAGGCCTGTGGCCAACTCATGACTGCAATTTGGAGTCTTTTCCTCAAGGTACAGATGTTTTCTATCTGAAAGTGACCTTGGCTTCATGATTCTCAGAGCACCAATTGTTGTCCCACTGAAGCATCTACACACCTGCCATTTTCCTTTCTCGTCCTGCTCCCCCGGACAGGTTTGCAGCAAGACCCAAGGCTGCTTCCTGGGAAGTTCCCTCATGTGTTTCCAAAACCTTTCATCGCTGGGAAACTGATGTCAAGTCTTCGATCACTAGCTGATCTAGACTGTTGCTGGAAGATTCCAGCAACATCCCAGGGGTCCCCATGGCATAGCTGTACCCACGCCCCTCAGTGCTCCTGGGGGGTCCTGCCTGTACTTCGGGAGCACTGAAACTGCATCCCTTTTCCCTGTGCGAGCTGAGCTGGTCAGTGAGCTGGCTCCGTGTTCGGTGTGCCTGTCCCTAAAGCAGGATTGTTCTAGAGTGTACCTCACAGAGCTGTTGTGAGGATCAAATGAGATAATTCGTGGAAAATCACTTTACAGACCAGAAACATGACACAAAGACACACTTTACATCACAATTTAGAGCCCACTTCCTACACTCACACCCTTCCTGCCCTCCCGGCGTTTCTAGGGCGCTGACCCAAAGATACGCAATGTGGAGTCCCCTGGAGAGGCTGCAAAAACATTCCCAGACGCCCCAGACCTACTGAGCAGGTGGATTCTGGAATTCTGTATTTTCTTAAAGGCCCTCAAGGTGATTCTCAAGGAAGCCACATGAGGCAGCCACGGTCTTGGTGTACCCATAGCCTCTAGAACCACGGGGTGGGTCCAGAACCGTGGCCTTGTGTGCGGTGGTCTTGCTCTCAAGGTGGGCTTGTGGCTTGCAGGGTCCTTGTGCTGTACCTGGGGAATCTCTACAGTCTGATCATTGCCCTCCTGGACAAAGTCAACAGCATGAGCATTGAGGTGAGTGCCCCCTGGACAGCCACCCCCCACCTCTGCCCTGCCCCCGCCCCCACCAGCGTCTTCATCGTGGTCGTCACACCACGCTGAGTCTGCGTTCCACACTTCTCCCTCAAAACTCAACTCCACCGTGGCCTTCTCGAGGTGAGGGTAGAAAAATGAGCCCATTTCCCAGGTAAAGAAACTCGGGCCACAGTCCATGGCTAGTAGGTGACAGTGCCGGATGAGAACTCGGGGCTTTTTGACTCTTCGTAGTATATTACCCGTTTCCTTGAATGCCGTCTGAAAAAACCATTGCAGGTGATCCCAGGAAGAGCAGCAGGCCCTGGGCCTCACTCAGGAAGTCAGGAGAGAACAACCGTCTCACGGGGACAGACCAGAGTGGGCCCTGCCAGCCCAGCCGGGCAGGAGCGCCCGCTCCCAGCCCAGGCAGCCTCGGCATCAGGTTCAGCCTGCTCCACCCGCGAGCCCGGCCCCAGTGCTGGGGCAGGGGAGGCGGGGAGGAGGCGCTTTCTCGCGGTGGGTTGCCAGGGCACGCCGCACTAGCTTCGAATTTCAAGACTAACAGGCAGAAGAGGACACAGAGAGTAATTTTCTGCGTCAGGGCCCTGAGTTTCCGCAGACGTGGGTCCTTCCTGCCACTCACTAGCGGCACAACCTCGAGCGTCAGACTGGAACTCATGAGTTCCAATCTCCTCTGAGCGTGGGGTAATATCCTTACCTCTCACTCCCGGAGGACGAGAAGAGATAAAATGCGTGAGCTGAAGCAGTTTCTGACACTTACTGGGGACCAATAAATACGACCCGTTATGTCTCTGTGTTCCGTTCCTGGGGCCAAGTCTAGTCAAGCTGCTGTCGAGAGAGAGAGAGAGAGAGAGAGAGAGAGAGAGAGAGAGAGAGAATGGCTGTTCCCAAACAATACAACGTGACCCTTGGTGTCCACGAGGGGTTCCTATTCAGAAATACGTGAACAACCTTTTCTCTTCCTTCCCTCCTCCCTCCCTCCCTCTTTCCGCAGGACGCCGCTACCAAAAGTAACACAAGCCATTGGTCGGACTCCACCAGTCTCTTTGCCACCAGGACAGCCCCTGCAGGGGAGCCATGGGCCACGCCTGGGCCCGGAGTGGGGCTCAGGAGGAACAGCACGTGGGCCTTGGCCGAGAGCAGCCTTCCGCCCCGCGCCGCGCCCCTCGCGAAGGCCAACGGCAGCACGCCGGACACGCAGAGTCCGCAGGGCCAGTGCTGGGAAACATACGTCGGCCAGGTGGTTCCTTTCTCCTCCGCTTCCTCACGCAACCCCAGCAGCTCTCTGCGGTGTCGCCGTCCGTGTTTTACAGAACAGGGAAGTTCAGGGAGGTTTGGGTTTCCAGGTCCGAAAGTTATTAATAATAATCAGTGCAAAGACCCACGCAGCATTTCCTACATGCTGGGCCCTGTTCTAAGCGCTTAGTCCTCATCAGAGTCCTGTCATTGTCACCCTTGTGGGCACAGTGAGGAAACTAAGGCACGAGTGGCATTGCCCAGGGACACAGAGAAAGGAGCAGAGGGAAGCCTGAACCCAGACGTCTGCCCCACGTCTGGGCCCTCATCTGCGCAGAGCACCTCACCCCAGGGCGCTACCCCAGGGCAGCGGGTCACCGGCCTCGCGGAGTCTCCCGCGGCTCAGACCACAGACCTTAGATTCTTTCCTAGTTCCATGTAGCGCTGGCTTCAGATGTCAAACTTCAAATTAGCCAGCATTTATCGAGCATAGATTATGTGCCAGGATCCCATCCTTCTGCCCACTGCCCTTCTAAAGATGCGAAATGAAGATGCCACTGGAGGGGTCCTCCCGCTCAGGCCCGCGGGGAGGAACAGAGACCAGGAGGGCCCTGGAGGAAGGGCAGCGGGGGAGGGGGAGGGCGGGGCGTGGCGGCATCCGGGGCCCCTGTGTTTCAGGAGATGCTGAAGCTCTCCGTCATTGACATGCTCTTCACCGTGGCGAGCATCCTGCTCATTGACTTCTTCCGGGGACTCTTCGTTCGGTACTTAAGTGACTACTGGTGCTGGGACCTGGAAAACAAGTTTGTAAGTAAAATGCTGCGCTTGCCGGGAACCTGACACGCCAAATCCGTCCTTTCCTGATGCCAAGACTGGGAGGCAGTCAGGGGAACACACGGAAAGGAAGTACGTGAGGGGACAGCGAAAGGTGGGGATGGCACCGCTGAGAGATCACTGCCATGAGAGCGAAGGACCCCCCACCTGCGAGTACAGTGAACTGGTTACGCAAAGAACTTCGCAACTTTTTCTAACGCGGTTCTTTTTCTCTCATAGCCTGAATATGGAGAATTCAAAATAGCTGAGAACGTGCTACATTTAGTCTACAACCAAGGAATGATTTGGTAGGTATCCGAGCTGCTGCTTTGCTTACATCTCATCTGGGCCAAGAGTCTGAATTTTCTTAGTCTGGATGGGACGTGACCATAATACACACAGCCCTAAGGGTTAAGAAAGGCAATTTTCGAGGGGAACTAGTTCTCATGTAATTTTGTTAATCATTTTGTAGGAATTTTGCAGGAAGAAATGGTAAAGAAAATAGTCCACTTTTAAGCTTCTGTTAGTCATAGCCAAAAAAACAATCTGCACAGGAACCAGTAGAATAAACTGCTGGGGGGGCCTGGGAGGTGGCTGGGAGGAGAAGCTGCTTTTCCCCCTGGGGGACTTCAGGAGTGGTTTCAGTCCCAGCCAGGGACCTTGGCCTGTCCGCCCCCGACTCTCCCTCCTGTGACTCCTTATTTTCACGTAGACACCGGGCCCAGGACACAGCCATCCCCCAGACCGACAGATCTGGGAGGACGCTCGAAGCTTGGGAAGTCTGTTCACCCAGGGCACCCCCCAGGCCCAGGCAGTCGTTCCCGGAGACCCTGAGGAGCTGAAGGGACGTCTGATGCACATGGGTGTGTGTCCGCAGGGCACGGCGAAGAGCTCCCTGTTGAACCCCAGATAGCGCCATTTATTAAAATATAAGCGAACAAAGAAAAACTGTGGATGTTCCATACATTCAGAAAACACAATCTCTCTTCATAATCATTCGATAAAATGAATGGGGAATTGAGAGGTATAAAGTAATGTTCCTCCAATCAAATTCTATGTTCTTATAGTCCACTGAATTTTACAAAATGTCTTTACTAATACAGTATTAAAATAATATGTGAGATGTATTTAATATGTGTTAGGTATCAGGCACTTTTCTACCTGTAGTGAATGATTTAATACTTAGAGTAACCCTATGAGGTAACTGCTATTTTCCCGATTTTAAAAATGAGGAAACTGAGGCACAGAGAAGCTACAGATCTTGCCTAACATCAAACAGGCAGTGACATTTCTGCCTACTGTAAGAAACCAAACTTCTTAAAAAAGATTTTTGCTTATTAAACATATCCTTATATCTACGCTTATTCTCCTACTACGAAATGCAAATTCCACAAGTATTACATTGAATGCACATCCAGGATAAACCAATGTAGACTAATGTCAGAAAACCTGGGTCTCGTTCCCTATTTGACATTTCCTTATAGGGTGACAGCTTCCCTGGGATGGCCCGCTGATCGCCCGTGGACCCAGCTCTTTCCCTCTCCAATGTGTCCCAGTTTGGATGATTCAGGGTTACCCTTTTATTAGCAACATGTTTTGGGGCAAATCACTTAATTTTCCCTGACCTGCCTTCCTTGTCTATCAGCTTTGGGTACTTATCCCTCCTTACGCAACTGCAGAAGATTAAATGAGCTAAAATACGTGAGGATGCTTAGCACGATGTCCAGGAACTGCGGGTGCTCAACATACGTTGATTAAACCCAGAAGTCAGTAGTTTATTAGCAGAGTCCTCGCCATGGACAGGCAAAATCCGCAGCTTCCCCGAGCGTAGTCATCCGCCCTTTGCTCGAGCGTGAAGAGAGACAAACACGTTAGGCCTTTGCCAGGACTGGAGGACATTTGCAAGAGGATATTTTAAAATAGGATCACCATCCGTCTTTAGTGACTTGTCTTCTCACCGGAAAGTACAGGGCTGTGGTGGCAGCACTGCAGGGGGCATCTCCAGTTCCTTAAGCATAGGAAGTGGATCCCCAAATCTCAGAGCCGTGCTCCTCCCTGGGCTCCCGGCCCTGGAAAATGCACAGGAAGAGAACATGTGCAATCTGACCTTCCCCGTGCTTCCAGGATGGGGGCCTTCTTCTCGCCCTGTCTCCCTGCTTTCAACGTCCTCAAACTCATCGGGCTCATGTACCTGAGGAGCTGGGCTGTGCTGACCTGCAACGTGCCCCACCAGCAGGTGTTCCGAGCCTCCAGGTGGGTAAGCAGAAGGTCGCTTCACGCGGGGACTCAGAGAACTCACGCCACCCACGCGGCCCGATCCAGGGGTCCACCAGCAGGGGCTCCCCCAGCTCGCTCCCTGTCCAAATCCTGCGTGGCCTGCAGTTTTCTTTCCTCCATGGTATCATCTCCAGTGCCCGGCCCTTAGCCTTAATCCTACGCCTCTGGAGATCACGACACGTTTTTTAAAACTTTCTTGACTGAAATTTAACAATCATTTGGAAAAATGCACAAATCATAAATGCTTAGCTTGATGAATTTTCACAAACTGAACGCAAGTATGTAACCAGCACCCAAATCAAAAAACAGAACATGTTCCAAAACTCCTGAAGGCGCAATATAGATAAGAAAATGAGAAAGTAAAGATAAATAAGAAAAAACCAGAACGTGGGTGGCACCCAGAGCACCCACTCGCGCTCTTTCCAGTCACTGCCGACTTGCAGCAGCAGAATTAGGTCTGCTTTGCTCTGCTCTATGTAAATGGAGTCACACACGGCTTCTTTCACTCAACACGGTGAGATTCATCCATCCGGGAAATACACCCCAATTTCTTTCTCCGTGCTCCTGTTGACGGGCACAGTGGTTGTTTCCGGTTGTTAGCTGTAATGAATAAGCCACCTTGAACATCCTCGTACGTGTTGTTTGTTGGGTCTGTACCTGGGAATGCAACTGCTGGGTCGTGGGGTCAGGCACTGTGTTCACCTTTAGCAGACAGCGCCAAAAAGTTTTCCAAAGTGGCTGCACCATTTTGTGTCTGCATGTGCGAGAGCTCCAGCTGTTCCGCAGCCCTGCCAAAACTCGCTTCTCCCTGTGTTTTTCATTTTAGCCATTTGGGTGATTTTATAACACATTTTGAACACTTTGATTAGAGCTCAGTTATTTTATTTTGACATAAGTTATTTATATGTGTCTATTAGTCGCTTTCAAACTTTTTGACCGTGACCTACATGACAATATGTTTATATGTCACCTGGTAGCCAGCATGAATATATGCACATATTCAGATATATGTTATATATATTTCCATATATGTTTATATGTTTATGTATAATATGTCTGTATGTATACATGTATCTATCTATACAGATAGATATATATATATAGAGAGAGAGAGAGAGAGGTTTTACAACTTGACACTCACCTACTGACTACATTCTGTGCACTCTGACATTTTGTTCTCTTTTAGTCAGATCTATCTCGTTAGAGACAGAAGAACAGAACAGAAAGAGTGCTAGTTGAGAGTCACACGACGGGTTGACCACTGGTTCTCTTTTCAGAACTGCATACAGGGCCTCACACACCAATGGGTCTGAGCCATCCTTGGGGAGATCTGGGCAGCCAAGGTCCCTGACACCTGCTTAGGGCTGGGGGACCAGGGACCAGGGCTTCATCAGGCAGGACACTTGCCCTGAGCAGCCAGGAGCAGAGAGGATAAGAGGTTGGGTGCAAATCGCATCCCAGTGAGAGATTCTAGCATCATAACCAGAAGAGCCAAACCATCCTGAGATGTAAGACTCAGCTGGACGGGCAACGCTTCTAAGATTTTCCCAGGAACTGAGCTCACTGGGTGGGAGCTCTGGGTGCCGGGTGAGGTCACCACTCCCGTGGTTCGAAGTGGACAGGCACTCGGCAAATGTTTATTAGAGGAACAGGTTGGGCTGGAAGATCTGTGAAGTTCCTTCGAACACTGATTTCTAGGGTTCCAAGCTGCATATGACCCTATGACGGACTCACTCCTACGTAGTGCTGGGAGGAGGATTTTTCAGTTTGCAAAGAGTCAGGACAACAGCTTCTGGGGCGGTTCTTGGGGCACATTCGTCCTCAGCAACTGGCTGTGGAGTGAGGGCAGCACATAGCTTGTGCTTTCTTCGCAGATCCAACAACTTCTACTTGGCGATGCTGCTGTTCATGCTGTTCCTGTGCATGCTGCCCACCATTTTCGCTATCGTCCGCTACAAACCTTCTCTAAACTGCGGGCCCTTCAGGTGAGTTGTTTCGGTTCGCCGGCCTGGCCTGCAGCTGTGGCAGTTGTGGGGAATTGAACCTCACTGAGTGGAACTGTCCCCCGGCTCACAGAGCAGGTGAGACACGTGGAAAGATCGCAAACCCGCATCCTCTGAGTCCAAGACCCGTGCTTTTGCCCTGACGTCACCTGCAGAATATTACGCGGTGGCCTCTAGCCATGGCCTCCAGCCATGCCTTGATGTCTTGCAGCATCCTTCTGCCAAGAGCATTAAAGTCTGCGTGATGTTTTCTGTCTCACAGTGGACAAGAGAAAATTTATGACATCGTGTCAGAAACGATCGAGAAGGACTTTCCCGCGTGGTTCGGCTCTGTGGTTGGACACATCAGCAGCCCTGTGGTCATCCTGCCCGCCGTGCTGCTGCTGTTGTGAGTACCACCCCGCGGGTACCACCCTGCAGGCTTTGCGGCACGTCCGCGTGTCTGGCCAACAGGAGCACGTCACTCTCCAATAATTATGGAAAATGTATTAGTTCACCCAAAAATCACTTAGGAAGCCTAGTTATCTAAGAAGAGACTCTGAGTCGCACAGCAGGGTCACACGAGTCACTGTGCCATGGAGACACAGCCACTGGGCCCCAGCGGGGGTGGGGGGAGGGCTCCACTGCTATCCAGGTGGTTATTGATCCACCAACAGCATTCGATCAATGAGTGTGACCCCTATGATGGGTTTGAATGCCGTTACCATCATTATCTTATTCTCCAGAAATGTAAATACTCCTGCAAAGGAACTTCATAACTCAGCTGAGTGGCTCTGGCTTATTTGGCTTAAAGGAAAGAATAAAAGCCAGTGGATGCAGTCCTCACCGCTTGACACACTGCAAACTGCCTCCCCCATTTTCGCACCTTTCTTACCGCTGTCTCCAGGGCAGAGTCCTAGGTCAGCGGGGTGCTGTGGGAAGGAAGAAAAAGGGAACAGCCCCTTCCACAGTAAGGCAAGCGCTCACTGGCTTGAGGACTCGCTGGTACCTTTTGTCCTTGGTGGAGGGTCGGGGGGTAGCCACATCCGGCCTCCTGTTCCTGCCAACACCTGACCAGGGCAGAGGCCTGACAAGCCAGGGAGCCGGAGTGGCACTCACGGTCCCCGCTGTTCTGTCCTAGCCTGCTCATCTACTACCTCCAGAGCATCGCGAGGTCTCTGAAGCTCAGCAACCACCAGCTCAGAATGCAGATCCAAAACGCAAGTATCACGTGACCCTGCTGTTGTGACTGAGACCTGGCCAGCTCGGGAATAGGTCATGTCTGCAACTTACTGTGACTCTGGGCCACCCGCTATGGCACAAGCCCACAACCCCCAAGATCTCCCAGAATTGTTTCTAACAATACCCGGGATGGTTCACATGTGCCAGGAACAGTCTGCTCCTGTCTTCCCTCCTCTCCAAGGGCCCCTCTGGTGGCCACTGGAAGCCCTCGTGTGCCAGGCACTTTTGCAGGCTCTGGGAACGGGCCTGTCCCACTCCTTGTCCGCGTGGACATCTGAGCCCAACAGCACAGTCGTACCCAAAGACTCACCCCTTTCAGCCTGTAGACTCTGGCTGCCATTGTCCTTCCCCCACCCCGGGCTCCAGCGCCACCTCAGAGCAGTCAGGACAGCAGACACTGCCCAGTCCTTCCAGTTTCTCCTCCCCGGCCTTGTCCAAGGGCTCCCCGCGGCCGGGACCGGGCGAGGCCAGGGAGGTGGCCATGGTGCAGAGTTGAAGGAGGCTGTGCCGGGGCCCTGCTGACGCTGCCCTTTCACCCCCACCCCGACAATGAATGCCTCTGCGCCTGTGCACCCCGGATCCTCGACAGCCTCACCCGGCCCCAGACCCCCACGCAAAGAATCTCCCTCCACCTTTTTCAGTTAAAAAAAAACCAAATTGCCATGACTATCAATTCACACAAAGAAACACGAACTAGTCTTATAAAAAGTCAAATTAGAAATTTAAATTAGAATTCAAATTAGAAATTCATTCATTCATCCCTTTTCATTAGCTGCAAAGGGATGTCTTTGCGGAAGCACACATCTCCAGCTTCGTTGATCCATAGTTTTTTCTCTGTGACTCAGGCCGACTATTATTGGTAGAATAGAAACATGGTCTGTCAATTAGCTGTCCCTAAACAAAACAGGCCAGGCACGACACTTCAGCTCTCAGGTATCTGCATTTATTCACTCAAATGACAGCCCCGAGCCCAGAGCACGATGTCCTCAGGGGACAAAGGTAGTTCGGTCACAGTCCACGGTAAGAGCCGTGGCACATAAACCTCCCCGTCCCTATGATGTTTGTTACTGCTTTCTTCTGAATCCAAAACCAACATGGTTTTATTTACATTGTAGGCAAGATCAGAAGACAAGAAAAAGGTTGCCCAGATGGTCGAAGGTCAGTATTAAAAAACGCAGAGACGTGATGTCTCAGTGAGTGGCCATTTAGAAATCTAGCAGTTTAAGGTAGTTTGAGGAACTCTACCAATAAAAATTCCTGGTAACCTGTGGTTTTTCACAGTTAACTAGGCACAATAAAATAAGATCTAGGGAAATAAGTGTTGGTTTAAATCTTCAATTTTTACATCATATCCAAGCCTGTGAATAACCCCCAAATATGTCTAAAATCAGAAGGAAGTTTTGAGGTGGGAGGGGAAAAGAAGCACATTAACCCGGAGAAGATCCCTAAGGACATCTTTCTCAGGCGCACGTCTGTGTACGTTGCTGGGTGGCCCGTCGCTTCCTTGCAAGACCCCCTCCCAGGCCCCGTCCTCTCTGCCCCACCCCTGCAGAGCAGAGCCGGGAGGGCAGGCCCCGTGGCGAGAACAGATTCCTGAGAGAGGAATCCACGCCCACTGCCTGTCTGAGAACACACCTTCCCTTCCGGTGGTCTGCAGCGGCACCTGGACAAACCCGTCCCATCCAGGTTCATTAGGGGAGAAGGAATGACAGCGTGAGGGACAGAAAGTATGACAGCATGGAGTGGCCTGGAGGGAGGACAGTGGGCAGGTGCAGCTCAAAGGTCCACTTTCTGGGCGCACTCAGAGTGTGCTGGGAGCTGGGAGGCTCGCCAGGCGCCGTGGGCCTGGGGTAGACTGAGCTCGGGACCCAGCAAGGCTCCGGGGAAGCCCTCCGCGCCCTTTCAGTGCCGCGCTGCAGGAAGGGACTGCTCCCCTCTAGCCCAATGCCTGAGTGGGAGCCCTGAGGCCTGAGGGTCCGGCCTGCCCCGCCAGCTTTTCAGAGAAGCCTGTAAATGACAGTGACTAAGGACAATGATGGCGGCTCACGCTATGAAGCCGGCTGTGAGCGTCAAGGGTCATCTGCCGACCGAGCCTGGTTTAGTCCCATCATCTCCCAAAGCCAGGCTCCGCCTGGGCTTTCTCAGGGCAACAGTAGCATTGCCCAGGTGTGCTGTTTTTCGACTGCTGTGTGAACTGTTTCCAAAACCCGACCATCGTAGTATCGGCTTTATTATATCCACGGTGTAGAGTAGGAACCGGAGCCCCAGAGCCGTCAGATGCCTGCTTCCCTCAGGGCGGCGTCCCCTGGTGCCCCGCGCAGCCGTGGGTGCGTTTGGCTCTGCCTGCGCCCTGTCTGGGACGAAATGATTTCAGTTACAGAACGTTTATTGCCCGTGGGTTAGCGCGTTTGCGAGCGCGACCGCTGATCGCGGACCAACCGTTGGAAGTCATGGGCCTCTTACAGCCCCCTCAGCGGACTGTGTCCCCTGCACGGAGGTCGTCTTCTCACAGTGCCCCCTCTCCCTGCAGCCCGCATCCAGACCCAGGAGGAAAGCGCCAAGAGGCTTCCGAAGGACAGCGATCGCGTCAGCCAGCTGTCCTCAGCACACTCGGCCACACCCCAAAACAACGGCAACGTGGTCAACTTCGACTCGGTGAGCAGCAAGAGCAGCAGGATAGAGACTGTCGCCCAGTCTGTGCCCCAGAGTCCCAGGCCGGGGCCCAGGGCGCCCAGCTCACCTCTTCCCGGAGTCTCCAAATCCAGGCCAGGGCACGACGCCCGCAGGTGAGGCTCCACTGCAGCGCAGAGGGGACCGGCCGCCTGGGACGTGCTGCCGGCCCTGGCCCCGAGGCCACAGAAAGTGTGGGCTAAAGAGCTCTTGGGGATCTGAGGCCTCAGCAGTTTCGGGAGGCCAAGGCCGCACGTTCTAATTCTTCCAGAAGGCCACAGGGCCAGGAGGTAGTGGGGAAGGGGGTGTCAAAGTTTATCACACAGGACAGATTCTTCCTCCCGGGCTACCTGCCGTAAACCTGTAAGCCAACATTCCGGCCAAACCGGGATAAGCATTTCTACAGCCTACATGGGGAAAATTCCTTTTTAACTGTTTATCTTTACTCTTTAGTTCCAGACTGGCCATGTCACTGGCAAGGTCCCCATGCCTTACCCCAGGCTGGCCAGGTTATCGGCAAGGTCATCCGTGCGCTATGTGGGCTCAACTATTTCAGTCCTGTGCAAAAGAAAGGCTGAGAAAAAGAAAGAAAGTAGAGTCCTGCTTCCTTTCAGGAGGTCGGGAGCCAGGACAGGTGAAGGAGATGGAGCTGCGCTGGCCGGGACTGGCTCCGAGAGCAATATATCAATGCCCGGTCTGAATGTCACACGGCGAAAGCCACGTAGATAAAATGCAGGGGTTCATTTTTGGGGTGTTTTTTAAAGACAATCACTAAGTTAGCAAAGAACTGGAAATCTTGCTATTTGAGTTTTCTTCATGGCTCAGCGGGGTCTTGGCAGGGTGGAAAGATTAGCGCTGTGCCCCCAAATGTTTCTGCGCACACAATCCACAGCACACGCATTAGCCATTGGAGCCAGGCTCGACGACGATGGCGAGGGAACCTCGCTCCCACAGTGCTCAGGCACGGGGCTCTGGGACCACCCAGGCCACGGCTGCTGAGCCGCCTTTGCCTTACAGGTACCCACGCGGTCTCTACGCCAGCACAGGGGACCTCCGCAAGAGCAGATCGCACACACCTGTGACGTTTGCTAAGCACGCAGATGACATCCACTCAGAGCCTCTTTTCCAGAAAGACTTTCAGCAAATCGATCCTTCCCTCCACGGACCCGGGGTCTCGGCCTTGGTGGCAGAGGGTCCTAGGCCCCACGCCCCCAGATACTATATCATTAATGAACGGGACTCTCACAAGAAAAACCATCCAACTTTCTGGCCAGAAAGACATTTCAAGATAGATGCCTCGGGTGACATCGTGGAGATGTACCCCAGAAACGTGCGACCATATGTGTCCCGGGTCTACCCCCAGCCCCACTCTCCACAGCTGAGTGAGGAAGAGGAGGAGAGGCCGGGGAGAGATTTGACCAAAAGGTCTTTCGCCCCGCGCTCCCTCACAGACCTCCACCGGGCCCCTCACTTTTACATCGGCGAGAGGTCAGAGAGCCGGACCCTGGCCCCAGAGCACCAGGGGAGGGCGCACTACCAGTCTTGGAATGACGGTTTCGGGGGCCAGCCCGACAGGCCCACGTATGCGCACAGAAAGCCACGCTCCCGGAACTTCCGACATCCACAGCACCCTCTGAAGCCCAGGGTCAAGCCCAGGTTCGAGCCACCTGTCACAGAATCCGATTCCATGTCGGCGGCGTCCAGTAGTGACCAGCAGAATAGCAGCACCGACCAGTACCTGCAAGTGACCCCCAGCCAGGGCAGGTGCCCGAGGGCCGTGGGCCGACTCAGCAGGAGGAAGGCCGAGTCGGGGCCGGAGCTGGCCCTGGATCTGGACGACCTGATCTACTCTAACGTCTAGGCCTCCCTGGTGCCCCACACGCAGAGCCCAGGCCCCTGCTGGACGGCTGGGCCGGCACATGGCCTCTGCCCTCTTGGGAGAAAGGAACACGTGTGGGCGAGACCTGTGGGCATGTCCAGGCACATCCTTGGGGGCTGGCTGAGGCCCCGGGAGTCCCCGGGCTACAACCGCAAGCAAGAGGGTCATGCCTGTGGGTCCCTTCACGTCCAGCGCACGGAAGCGATCAGGCCATTATTTCAAGAAAACTTTAGTCCCTTGCCTCCTCTCCATGGCCACGAGTCACAGGCAAGCCAGACATCTCATCCAGACCGCGGAGGCCTCACCCCGACACCCGTGCTCGTGCCTGTGGTGTGAGTGAGCCCTTGGATTGCGATGCTGTCGTTCGACACGCGAAAGTCAGCCCTCCCTGATAAGCACCCGGACTCACAAGGCTGCTGGTAGAGATTTCACAATGCTCGGTTTGTACGAGTCATCGGTGCAGCAGTGACAAGGGTAACGGGAATTACCGAGAGCTTGTTTGCTCTGTCTGCTGGCCTGTCTGTATTAATCAGCCGGGACATTCAGGTTGGCAGTAACCCAAGGTTTCCCTCAAGGTTCATTGGTCTATTAAGGAAAAGCAAAGCCTGGGGACCAAGCCCGACTCGGGCCCGGCTGGAGGCCGGGGATCAGACACCCGGGAACATCGCTGTCACTTCTCTGCTCTGTTCCTGTGTCCTCACCTCATTTTGTCCTACACCAAGGGCTCCCTCCATGCGCGGGGTGGGGGGAGGAATTCACAGCCACGGAAGGTGCCAGGCTCTCACCCAGCAGCCAAGCGCCCAGAGGGAGGAGCAGCGTGGCCCTCCCCTCTCCACGTCCCCTTCGCCTCCGCGGGCTGATGGCCTCTGGCCCGTAAACATCATGCGGGGTTTGGGCAGCGGTTTGTGCTCCGTCTTCCGTGGTTGACCAGGAGCGCGCCCTATTCATGTCTCTGTGATGACTCTTTTCACTCTAAACTCTGTCTTTTTGACGTTGCTGTCTCCTCCGCCAGGCTGTCTTGGAGCAGGAATGGTATTTCACTCACCTCTGCATCCCCAGTGGCTGACACATCATGCATACTGCAATCGCTTTCTACTGATGCGTAGCAGATTTTGTGGCTTGAAAGAACACACATTTATCCTCTCACGGTTCCCGTGGGTCAGGAGCTGAGCTGGGTCCTGCGCTCAGGGTCTCACCAGGCTGTACCCAGGCATCAGCCGGAGTCGCCATCTTATCCGAGGCCCGAGTCCTCTGCCAAGCTCCTGTGACTGTTGGCAGAATTCATTGCCTTGACTTTCCAGGACGGGGGCCTCAGCTCCTAGAGGCTGCCCACGTTTCCCTGCCGCACGGCCCCTCCGCAGCACGGCTGCTTCTGTCTCCAAAGCCAGCGAGAGACTGTCTCTCCAGTCTCAGGTCCCTTTCTCCAGGGAAGGCCTCAGCCCTCTTTTAAAAAGGGATCACCTGATTAGGTCAGGCCCACACGGATAATCTCCCTTTTGATTAAGTCAACGTGAACTGATTGGGGGTCTTAATTACATCTTCAAAATCACTTCACCTTTACGGTATCTGGGAGCAAAGTCTCGTCATCCTCCCGAGTGCCTGCGTACTCAAGGGGGGAGATGGCGCGGGGCACGTGTAACGGGACGGCAATCTTGGAGACCGACCTCAAATACTTAATAAAACATTAGTTGAATGTGAATGGGTGGATGAATGAATGAATGAACTGTACTAATGAATGAATCACGAGTGGCATGGTCACAGGATTACGTTCCAAGAGTTATTACCAGTTCTAATCGAAAGCAAAGATCAGTATAAATAGTGCCGTCTTAAAAGTACACACATACTAACACACTTCCCCAAGTTTATGCAAAGCAGTGCACATATTTTCAAATGTCTCGCCATGATAAATTCAGGAGGTTGCGGCCTGCTGAGGATTAAATGTTCTACAACGCCACGGAGCAACCTGTGAGACAGAGGGGCTCGGGGGGTTCCGTGAAGAGGTTCTCTCCTCCAGGTGTTGTTCTGGGACTGTGGCCTTGAGCTTCCTGGGACATTAAAACGTATTTTGGAAAAGGCTGGCCCTGCCCTAGGCACCCGTGGAAGCACCTGCGGGAGCGGTGGGCACCCCGTTGGCACCTGGGGACAAGCAGGCCTGAGACTTTCCGGAGGAAGTGTGGGTGTCGCTAGTGCCACCCGGGGCGGGAAGCGCGAGCATCGCCTGCCTCTGGCGCTCACTGTCGGTTATTCCTTCAATCTGGAGAAACTTAAAAGACACAGAATAGCGCAAATGCTAGGGTGACAAGCACCAGTAGTCCCCCTGTGAGGGTCAACAACTGTTGAAATTGAAATTTTATTTCCATCTACCCATTTTATTATTAGTAATAAAGAAAATGTTATCTTACAGATATAATCAAAGCCCACGTTCATCCTCACACTACGTCCCATTCTCCCCACACTACCAAGGGATTGCAGCATATCCATTTGGTCTGTTGTTCATAGTTACATACGTTGTGTGTGTGTGTGTGTGTGTGTGTGTGTGTGTGTGTGAATGTATGAGCATCCATAAGCAGTATGCGGGCACATTTTACTTATGTACATGCTGTTACTGCACTGTCATTGCACGTGTTTATGTTTCTCAGCTCTAGCTAAGACTTGTGTTGATCAGACTCACCTATTACAACTGCTGGATGGTATTTCATCATATGAATAAACTACATGTTTACCCATTTTCTACTGATGGACACTGAAATCATTTCGACTTCTCTGCTACTAATGTACTGAACATTTTTACATGTCTTCTATGGCCCTTGCGCCAGTGTGCTCGGAAGTGGATATTGGTTCTCCTAAAAGAGAAGCCCCAGCTCAGGGGGGGCGAGCATGTCCATCACTGGTCTTCACGGACCCAGACCCCTGCGCACGCTCCCTCCGCAGCGGGTGACATGGCCGTTTTTCCCACGGCCTCTCCAAGGCTTGGTATTGACACACTATATCATTTTTGCCAATCTGATAAAAAAAAAACCCTAACCCAACTTATTCTGATGAATTTGCATTTTTTATCGTAAGCATCATTCCCTAAGTTGATTGGCCATTTGCATTTCCTCTTCTGCGAATTAACTGCCTACTCAACACCTCTGCCCGTTTTCCTATTGATGGTAGCCGGCATCCCCGCGAACAGGCGCCCAGAAAGCTTCTGATGAAAGCATCGCACGCCCGTCAGTCGTCCCCTCTGTTCCCGGAACTCCAGCGCTTGTCTAAGCTGCAGAGCAGAAAGCTCCAAACCTATGTAGTCAAATGCCTTTGATAACTGTGGTTTCACAACATTGCTTTGTATTTTAGTAATGAGCCCTGGGGGTGGAGGTTCGCATTTCTGCCTTTGGTCAAACTATTCATAAGACATGATCCATGCTATTAAAAATCTCTCAGAAACACCTACATAAAAATTCCACTCCAGTCTCAGAGATCACACAATTATGTCCATTAAATAAGGAAGAGTGAATTCCTCGTGGTAAGAATAGTTCAGTAAATATTTTAGTAACCTAAGGATGCTTCCCTTAGTCACTCTGTATGTTTCAGAATTTGTAAATGACAGGAAATTTAGGGAAAAGCTTCTGCACATCTCTGCAAGATTAACGTCCCTAGCCTGGGGCAGTATTTTCCAGCTGCTCTGTGCATGTGCACATGTTTCTTTTTAGGGTCTGCAGGTTGTTGTCTTCTTCTATCTTTGCACATTCCACGGGAAACCCTGCACACGCTCACGGGAAGCAGGCGGCAGTAAAGCACACGAGGACACCTGTGGCCCTTGGAAATGGAAACTGGGTGTTTGTCACAGCTCTGCCACTCGCTAGCCGTGTGGCCTTGGATACCCTAGGGCAGCAGTCCCCAACCTTTTTGGCACCAGGGACCGGTTTCGTGGAGGACAATTTTTCCACCGCCTCGGACAGGTACCGGTCTGCAGCCCGGGGGTTGGGGACCGCAGCCTTGTGTGACCCTCATTTTCTCAACCTGCAAAATACTGTGGTCGTCTCTAACTCCTGGTGCCGCGGTACCACTGCGAGGGATAAGTGGCCCAGTACAGGCGAAGCGCAGAGGAGAGCGCTGGCAAGAAGCGCGGAGTGACCGTGAGCTGTAGCTGAGTAAACAGTAGACGCAAGCGTGTGCGCGTATGTAGATTTGCACAGCGGCGGCCCAGCCAACTTAGTAACATGCACACGATTCTTCATCGTTTCCTGTGGGGACCAGACGCTTGCTCTATTCAGGGCCTTTTAAGATTGGAGCACTTGGCACGCGGCCCGTCCCCCCTGTGGTCTGTTCACGGTTGGGTGAGAAGCTCCTGGGCTCCCTACCCCCATTCACACCGAGTTAAAATTCAACTTGAACTTCAGTGAGGTCTGATGTGGACAACCGGGTGACTCAGAGGCCTAAGGACCCGGTGGGATCAATGGATCTCCAGGGCTGTCATCCCTCCCTCCCCTCGGCTCTGAACTGCAGCCTCCAGCACATGGCAAGACAGATCACTGCCCAGCGCCCACAGCCACCGTCTGGGCGGCTCCCGCCTGCCCTGCTCCCGCCAGCTGCTCGCGCTGCCCCGCGCCGCCCCGCCTCCAGCCGCCTCCAGCGGCAAAACACAGCAGCACCTGCTCCAAAGCTGCCAGACCCCACCCTCGCCGGTTGCCAGGTTGTCACAGGCGGTGGAGACAAACAGTTTGCCTCTTCAGACATTTTGTACACCCAGGGCTTCCTGTTTCCTGGGAGCAAAGATTAAAGGCTTTTATAAGTGCTAAAAGTTTTGTTAAGCCCATGCTCTGTCTTGACAAGTGCAATAATGTCTGAATGTTTGATGGCTAATAAAAGTCACTTTCTACAGCAAGACTTACCTTCCCGCAGCCTGTTTTTCACAGTGTTTTATGCCCAAAAAACTTCTAATAGACCCCAGTCTGAGAGGGTCTCAAGTTAGAGCTTTATAGAAATATTCCACATTGAATTTTTAATGAGGCCTTTTTAAAACTTAAAACGTCCTACATGTAAGTAAAATAATTAAACGGTATATGATGATTTAAAATGAAATGTCCTTTGGCATTACTCTCCACTGTTGACAGTTTATTCTACACTTTTCTAAAAGCGAATATTCTAGGCCGGGCACGGCGGCTCCCACCTGTAATTCCAGCACTTTGGGAGGCCAAGGCTGAAAGATCGCTTGAGGCCAGGAGTTCGAGACGAGCCTGGGCAACATAGAGACACCCCATCTCTACAAAAAATTTAAAAATTAGCTGGCTGTGGTGGTATATGCCTATAGGCCCAACTACTCAGGTGGCTGAGGCAGGAGGATCGCTTAAGTCCAGGAGTTCAAGACTGGCTTTAGCAAAAGTGAGACCCTGTCTCTACAAAAAAAATAGAAAAAAATTAGCCAAGTGAGGTGGCACGTGCCTGTAGTCCTAGCTACTTGGGAGGCGGAGGCAGGAGGATTGCTTGAGTCAAGGAGTTTGCAGCTGCACTCCAGCCTGGGTGACAGAGCGAGACCCTCTCTCAAAAAAAATAAAAATAAAATAAAAAGTGAATATGCCAAACATATACATACGCAGTATACATATACATAAACATATAAACAATTACAAGCACATCTCTAGTTACTTCCCTTTCTTATTCAAGATATATAAATGCATATATAATGAAACATATATATGATATTATATATAAATGTTTACTGTATGCCAAGCTCCGTTCTAATTGCTATTCATTTATTAAGTCATGTGACCCACACATCAACCCTATGAGTTGGTATTATTATTTTTCTCACTTTCCAAAATAGATGCTAAGGTCTGGAATGATTAATTACTTGCCAAGGTCATGGCTAGTAAGTGGAGCTGCTGGGATTCGAACCCAGGCAATCTGACTTGAGCACTGGCTTTCTTATCCACAATGCTGTTGCCCTTCAATTGGCATTTTTTGACTTTATATACACACACACACACACACACACACACACATATACATATATATAAAAAATGAATGTCTACCTGTTGGTACATATCTAAAACATTTCATTGGGAGAGGGTAAGAACTTAAGTAATATTTAGCTAAGTTTCAACTCTCATTCATTTTCTTTATAGAGAGTAAACCGCTCTTGGCTAGAATAGTCTACTCCTATCAACTCGCATTGACAGATTCGGCCTGTGCCCCGGTGCAGCCGAACATTCCCTGCTCCAGCCCCAGCACCCTTCACCTTCGCCGTGTTATTTTCACGGCTACATAGTATTGTTTGTGATATATTGATAAATAGGTCGCCTCCAGCTGTAAGATCAATGTTACATTACACACCTTTCTGCAGGAGTTGCTGGGTCAAAGAACAAGCCAAGTAACATTTTATTATACGCTGTCTTTTGCTCCCAGAAGTTTGCGTAAATTTAAACTCTCATCCGCAATGTCTAAAAACAACTATTTCTCCATACTCTCACCAACACAGGGTGTTAACAAACCGCTTCCTGTTTGTCCATTAGACAGGTGGAAAAGTCTCTCCATGTTTTAATTTTTTACTTTCGAACTATGAGTGAAGTTCTGCATCTTTTTATATCTTTATTAGCCATGTTAATTTATTTTTCCACAAAGTGGAAAATCCATGTCTGATGCATTCTTTTTGACTACAAGGTTATCTGAAAATTTCTTTCTTTTTATTTTTAAGTATTATCGGCACATGATCGTTGTATATGTTTATAGGGTGCTTGCGATGTTTTGATACAGGCACAGAATGTGAACTAATCAAATCAGGGTAAGTGGGGTGTCCGTCCCCTCAGGCATTTAACATTGCTTTGTGTCAGGAACATTCCAGTTCCACTCTTTCACTTATTTTGAAGTACACCCTAACTTACTGTTGATTACAGTCACTTTGTTGTGCCAAAATACTTTTAAGTATTGTTTATTCCTTGTTCTATATTTTAAAGAGGGGCTTTGAAATGGGGCATTTATGCTTCCAGTTGTGAAAATCTCCCCTGTCGTTTCTGCCCTGGAGGTGACGGTGCTCCGCAGTGGTTGCTTAGTGACAGCTGCCTGGTCCCGTGCTGCTCAGCCCGGGTTTGGGAGCCCCGCGTGGGTACCCGGCCCCAAGACCGCCTGTGCTGCTGGTCTGTCCAACAATCCCAACGTCCGTCTGCAGTCTTGTCCCTTCTGGTTCTTGGTGAGCTCTTGGCCCAAGAATGGCCGGACACACGCGAAGCAAGGCCGGGGAGAAGGGAAGTTTACCGAGGAAGGAGGAGATGGGTTCACAGAGCAAGACACTGAACGCGCCCCCGTTGTATTATAACAAGAGGGCCTGAAAGTTCTTGACGCTTTGCAAGAGCATTTTGTTCAGTACGAAAACTTACTTTTAGTTAAAATATGTTCTAGTTTTTTCTCAGATTGCTATCTAGCTATTTTGTGATATTTCAATGTGCTTCATTTTTAAATGTGGTTGACTTGTCAGTCTTTCCTTCGGGGCTCCTAGGGGCGCTCACGTGTGTCGCTCCCTCGCTCCTCCCTGGGAGGAGGAACGTTCGTCATCGTCCCACTTCTCCTGGGAGACCTGCCCCAAACACACCGCGAATGACTGTGACATTGGCCTAGACCTCGCACTCTAACCTCTAACCCTAACCCTAACCCCGCCCCCCGTCCGGCCTCCCCCGGGGCCTGGCAGCCCCTGTAACCAGGACTTGGAAATGGTCGTTTTGTTCGCACCGCTCTTCCAGACACTCCTTCAAAACTTGGAAGGAAACCAGCGAACACAAACAAGCACATAAACACACAGACGTGAGCACTGGCCTCTTTATTCAGTTGCTTACGGCGCTGAAGGGGGGAAACTGAGGCTGCCCTGCGCACCGGGGAGGCGACCCCGCTCGCTCCCCGCGACTGAGTCCACCAGACGCAGAGGACTCGGGGACCTCTCGGCCAGGCCCGGCCCGGCCCGTCCCAGACGTCGGACAGGAGCACCGTCCTCGGGCTCCGCCAGCTCAGTCCGGCCGGAACCGAACTGGGCCTGTCCCCCAGGCTGTCCCTTCCCCCTCGCCGGCGAGCGGCCAGGTGGCCCAGCCAAGGGGTAAGTCGTGACGCGCCTCCTGCTGGAGCCTCCACGGTCCGGCGCCGAGACCCCACGTTCCGCGTCCCGGACACTCTTCTCCGGCCCCGCTGTCCCCACCCGGCCCCACGTGTCCCACCGTCGCCGCAGCGCCTCCCCGGCCCCAGTCTCCGCGCGCTCCCCTCCCGCAGCAGCAGCGCCCTCGAGGGTCGTTTCCTCGAGGGTCGTTTCCGATGCAAACCGCGCCCTGCACGCTGGCCCGACGCCTCTGCGCGCCGGGACGGGAGTCCGCGCGGCACACACGCCCACCACGCCGTCCGGGACCCGCCCGGCTGGCCTCAGAGTCGCGGCGCTCCAGGGCCCCTCCCAGGCCCGAACCGGAGTGGGCCGGACGCGGCAGGACCTTGCTCGGGTGCCCAGGACCGCCCCGGGATGAAGGGCCAGCCGGGCCCGGTCTGCCGCCCGAGGCCCTGCCAATCTCAGGGTGGGGCGGGGTTCGTCGGAGAGCTCGGACCAATGCGGGCTCGGGGCGGGGCCAGAGGATGGGGCTGGACCAATGCGGGCTCCGGGGCGGGCCCGGGGCGGGGCCAGGGGCGGGGCTCCTGCTCTTAGCCCCGGAACCCCGCGCCGCCGCCGCCACCGCGCGCGCCGCCCGCGACCCCGCAGCCCGCGCTCCCCGCGCCATGGACCCGGCGCAGGCCGCTGAGACCGGCGAGGCCGTGGCGCGGACGATGCTCCAGTACCGGCGAGACGCGTCAGGGTGGCAGACGTGCCGGGAAGACGTGAGTGGGGAGCTGGCGGGAGGGGTCCCCAAAGCCCCCAGGCTCCTCCTCTGCCCGCCGTTCCTGCACCCAACATCCCGGACGCTGTTCCGTGCACCCCAACATCCCGGACGCTGTTCCGTGCACCCCAACATCTCGGACCCTGTTCTGTGCACCCCAACATCCCGGGGCACAGTGAGAGGGATTCCCGGGCGTGTTTTCTTACAAAAAGCCTGGGCCTGCTGTGCTCGCAGTGACCGCGGGGTCAGTGTCTGTCCCTTTCACTGAGTGACTTGCCCAGGTCGCCCGGCTGGTGCAGGGTGGTTGGATCGAATCCGAAGCGCCAGGTTCCGAAGCCTTCGCTCTGTTCCTTGTAGCACAAGCCCCTCTCTTCGTCGTCCCCAGAGGGTGGAGTGGGAACAGTTTTGCTCACTTGACACTTCTGATTTTTAACAAATAGCCCCAAATTTGCTCGCAAAGAAGGAAGCAAAATGTGTGGTGACTTTAAAGGTGATTGGAAAGCCACCACAGCTCTTGGAGTCGGTCATCGCATTCTGTCGCGGGTGGCTTCGCCCAGCCCAGAGCCAGGCCTGCCCTGCACAGGTTTGGGCGCCTGAGCCAGGCACGTCTCTTGCGGCCTCTGACCCCCTTCTGTAGAGCAGAGGACTGAGGCGGTGACCCCGGAGCACTTCTAGCCCTAAACTTCTGTGGTTCTGTGCCTTTTGACAGAATGGAGTTTCAGTCTCCTGGAGGCCATCTGTGGAGTTTCCGGGGAACCTGTAAGTGCCTGCCTGGCTCAAAGCTTGTGGAGATGTCACACCCTTCCTGGTGTCTCCATGAATCTGCTTCCTGTAAGATTCCAATTGGCCCTAGCAACCTGTGACCCACTTGCCAATTATCTTCCAGAAAAGCACTAACTTACGTTTTTCACCCAGTCATTCCCAGCAGACCATATTCTTGTGAAAGCTGCCATCCCTTTCCGCAGGCCTGAGGGAAGGGGGCAGTAAGTCTCGGCCCCTTCTCTGCCGGCCTGTCCTAAACGGACGTGGTATGGTCCACCCTCTAGCCTTTAGACACAATCCCAAGGTAAACAAGTTCGACTGATGCCTTGGGATCAAATTCCTTTTTTGTGCTCCAGGTACCGAGGAGAAGGCGTGGTGTGGGGGACCCCGGAGGAGGTGTGGGACTGCGTAAAGCCCGCGGCTGGGGGCCTGCGAGAGAAGTGGGATGAGAATGTGACCAGTTTTGAAATTCTCCAGAGCATCACTGATGTAAGTTTCTCCAAGCGTGTTATCCCTGGACAGTGTCTGGGTCCTGGTGCAGTAACTTGACCTTGTCCCCTCTGGAGGGGGCCTGTCGCCCCTTTTGGCAAAGGGCGGTTCCCTGCAAACACAGGCTGCCCACTGCTGGCCACACGCAAGCCCAGCCTTGGCCCAGGGGCAGGGAGGAAGCAGCAGGACTCGGAGAGGCAGGGAAGCCCTAGACAGAGCCAAGAGGATGCAGCAGCTGGCGAGGAAGAGCAGGCTGGCCCTGGGCCCTGAGGATGCTGCCTGGTGCCTGCATTTGGCCCATCACCTCCAGTTTGCAATTGTGTCCCTTGAGGGGGCCGCGCTCGGGAGCTGGGAGAGCCCCGGCTGATGGACCAGGACTGTCTCCCAGCTGTGGGGCTGCGCCACCCAGACCAGCGCTGTTCAGAACTTTCTGTGTGGAAGCAAATGTCCTATGTGAAGGTGGTTAGTTTAAGGACATGAATTGTTAATTCTATTTAATTTTAATTCATCTAAATGTAAATAGCCCCATGGGGCTGGTGGCTACCATATAAGACAGTGGAGGTCTAGATGCATCTGTCCCCGTGTCCTCTGTAGCTTTAAGATCTCGCCTCATTTTGATTACAGAAGTTCAGAAAAAAAAAGTCATAACCAAAAGTAACGAGAAAGTTCCCTCGCTGACCTGTTCGATCTGAATGGTGTCTTGGTTTTGACATCTGTGGACGGGCACCCTTTTGGGTGTTTACGCGGATGGTGTTGCGAGACCTCCAGCAACAGCTGTCAGCTGGTGAGCCTGAGTCTGGACCCGTGGGAGCCAGGTTCAGCCTTGACCGAGAGCTCACACTGCCGTCGTTTCTCAGTTCATTGCCACGGGCGTTTGTGCCGCTGTTTCCCGAAGCACGGGGCACAGACTCCTGGGGTAGAACAGGTGATTTTGAGTCCCGCCGTGAGGAGGGTACCCTGTTTCATTTCTTTAGTCTCTTCGATAGCTGGAAAGGGGGCGGCGATGGGCCTTTGAGGCCTGTTCAGCCCTTGCCACCCTCCTATCTAGCGCAGGGGACCGCTGGCCTCAGGCTCAGAGCGAGAACCTGATGACCCCTCGTGCGTGTATTTTGCAGCTGCCTTTAACTTATGACAAGTGATTCTTTTTTCCATTTCTGATGGTTAAATAACTTCCTTTTAAAACCAACTCACCTAGGTTTTTTAAAGGTGAGCACATTTAGAGAACAATATTAAGTGAACAATAGGATAGAAGATACCAGAGATAGCAAAAAAAAAGGTAATATGCAAATAATTATAAACAAATGATTGAAGTCGAGGAAACAGGGGTTAACGCCCTTCAAAACGTGACACAAATGCGATAACAGGGCTGTATATAGAATTTCCTTCTCAAAGGTAAGGTGGCTGCGTCTTTTTAGCGTCTTTGCACTCCTGTGTCTCAGTACAGCGACTAGTAGGACAAGAGAGAGAATGGAAGGCATAGAAAATCATGCGACACGTGGGCTGCTCAGTGACAAGCGCTGTCATTTACTGAGTCACTTTATACTATGCTGCAAGCTCAGAGCGCTTCCACCGAAACGCTGGGGGAAGGACACAGTTTGACGGAGGGAGAGATGTGCCCACGTTCACACAGGTGACAAGTGGCTCCGGGGAGTCGAGAGCTGGCTGGGGACTCCAGACCCCCAGGCTCCCCATCTCCACTGGTGCCACCTCCCAGAGGAGCCAGAGAACCTCCTGTGACCCCCGTCTTCATCCCAGCTCTGGTTCTGTGTCCTGGTGGCCCGATCCCTCAGAGGCCCCGGAAGTGGCGTGTTTTTCTCATTGCTGCTTTGCAAGCACCTCGCTCGCCCAGGGTGCCGGCACGGCGGGTACCCGGGTGCTCACCTGCACTGACCTCTGCTTGCCACGTGGGGGGAGCTGCGCTTCCCTTCGTGGTCAGCTTGCCCGTGGGGCCGGGTGGGTGATGCTGGTGGGGTCTCTCTTCTCCTCCGGGCACCCTGGCTTGTCCTGGGGGAAGCCTGCCTGTTCCCACCAGCCAGCACAGGACCCCAACCCCTGGCACCCACTCCCTGGAGGCCCGGCCAGTGTCGGTCCAAAGTGGCCCCATGTACACTGCCCCAGCCCAGTTAGTCTGCAAACTTTCTGCTTACGTCCCTCCGACAGATTTTTGAGAAATTATACACCATCCCACACATCCAGTTGACTTGGAACGTTCATTAGCAGCTACATTTTCATAAGTTGCAATGTATGTCATTTTCGACTTGTGATAAGTCTGTCAACTTTGAACAATGACATCATTCTTTTAGATGTATCTAAATTATATATGAATTTTAATTTACTGTCATCCATTTTAAAAATACATGAGCAAATTTTTCCTAGTCAGAAATTGTATATAATTGTTTTCCTTGAACTTAAATTTCCATTCCACGAAGCCTTCTGAATCTTATCCTAATACATGTTTATTCTTGAAAGTCATCATCTTGCATCATAAAATGCATATAAATGGAAATTTACTTTTTAAAAAATCATTTATTTCCTATGACCATAAGACTCTAATTTAAAAAAACTAGATTGAGGTATGATTATAATTTGTTAAAACAACATGATTACATTGTAAATTTTGATGAAGAACTGTTAAACCCAAAAAGTGAAATATTTTGCACCTATGGATGAGATGAATGAGAGCTGTTTTTTCTAATTAATTCATGTGTCCATGAAAAAGATATGAATTCCTGCTAGAAGGATCCAGCCTTCCTCAGACCTAACTGCAAAAAAGAGAGAAAGCACCGACTACTGGTGAGCTCAGGTTACAAAAACAGCAGAGAAGAAATTGACAAGTGCTAGTTCCTTATCAGTCAGTGAAATGGTGAAAATGTGTAGAAAGACCCCTTCCTTGCAGATTGGCATTTCTTAGCATGATTTTTGACAAATCTCAAATGTTGCAATTCTAACATAGGTACATAAATAGATGCATAGGTGTGTGGATGGATGGATGGATGGATTGATGGATGGTTGGATGGATGATTGGGTGGATGGATGGATGGGTGGATGATTGGATGGATGGATGGATGGGTGGATGATTGGGTAGATGGATGGATGGATGATTGGGTGGGTGGATGGATGGGTGGATGATTGGGTAGATGGATGGGTGGATGGATGATTGGATGGATGGATGATTGGGTGGATGGATGGGTGGATGGATGATTGGATGGATGGATGGTTGGGTGGATGGATGGGTGGATGGATGGATGGTTGGATGGATGATTGGGTGGATGGATGGATGGGTGGATGGATGACTGGGTGGATGGATGGGTGGTTGGATGGATGATTGGATGGATGGATGGATGGATGCATGATTGGATGGATGGATGATTGGGTGGATGGATGGGTGGATGATTGGGTGGGTGGATGGATGGGTGGATGATTGGGTAGATGGATGGGTGGATGGATGATTGGATGGATGGATGGATGGGTGGATGATTGGGTAGATGGATGGATGGATGATTGGGTGGATAGATGGGTGGATGGATGGATGATTGGGTGGATAGATGGGTGGATGGATGGATGATTGGGTGGATAGATGGGTGGATGGATGGATGGGTGGATGATTGGGTAGATGGATGGATGGGTGGATGGATGGATGGTTGGATGATTGAGTGGATGGATGGATGGATGGATGGATGACTGAGTGGATGGATGGATGGGTGGATGGTTGGATGATTGGGTGGATAGATGGATGGATGGATAGGATCAGAGCTACACCGTGAGTATGTTACATGTATGACATGTGCTTCTGCCTTCAGTAATTTTTTCCAAAGTCCTCTTCATCTTGGTCTCCAAACACTATCCCTGAGGAATGATGCATTTGAGCATAGTAATCAGGGGTGGAAACAGTGTATTTATTATTTTTTAAAATGTCATCACTGCTACCATTCCTACCACAAAATACCAGAATTTAGAAATGGTAAAATTGCCTTGTGTCTAACACCAAGCTTTGGAATATGCTTAAGAAAGGGAAAAACATGAAATTCTAACACCAGTGTGTAGTGAGTGCCTTGATTAAATATTGCAATCAGTATTCATAATTGTCCCTTTGGTACCATAGGGGATTTTAGACCCTGGGACAATTCGTGGGAGGATGATTCTAGACGGGTGGGGATCTGCCCTGCTTTTTTTCAGTTGGGAAGGGACCCAGCATGCAGGTGCAGCCTGTTCCCAGGCAGGTCACTGTAGGAAGGACACATGCGTGGAATCATCTGGAAGCTGATCTGCAGCGCCCCGGGCATCGCATGCCTGCTTGAAGACTATTCCCTGAGGCCAAAGGCGTCCCTGCCAAAAGGTTTCTCAGCAACACCCGTGCCCGAGTCTGAATACCTGAGGGGGGAGGCAAAGAGGGAGAGGCCTTCACCGATTTCTTCCCACCCGCTCCCCAACTTCTCCCAGGACTGTCCCACCACACGCCTGGCCTGTACTTCCCCACTGGGACCTTGACGGTACCTGGGCCCTGCTCTCCCGCAGGAAGTGGGTAGCAGGATAGGCACAGGGCAGGTTGGGGTGTCCTGGGTCGGTTTACAAAGTGGGAGAGTGGACTGCTGGGATACTCCCAGATTGGGTGAGGTGGAGGGTGCGCCCTCCCAGGGCCAGGACTGGGGTGAGAGCAGAGAGCGGCCGCGGCGCGGCCTTAGACGGGGCTGAGCAGGTGCGGGGTCGGCCTTCGAAAGGAGCGGCCTCCCTCGCGTCTCCCTGTTGGCTGCCCCCTCCAGATGCCGTCTCCACCGTGCGCTTTGTGCTGAATTCCCTCATCTTTCCACGCCTCAGTTTCCTCATCTGTCAGGTGGCTGACTGATGCCTGTTTCTCAGGGTTGAGGGACAGCTGAGAGCTCGGTCCAGCCGGGCCCTTACTCCATAAATGGCGGCTCTGAGGCTCTGTCGTGGGTGTAAGCTCAGCGTGGCCCTGCCGTGCAGCTGGACAGCCACGGACAGCCACGGACAGCCACGGACAGCCCGCGGTCTCACAGACAGCTATTTCAGTCGCGCTCGGCTCCCCCTGGGAAGCCCCACTCTGGACCCCGCAGTTCACGGTGCCACCCTGCTGTCACCACCCTACTGCCACTGCTGCTCCTTTCCCAGAGCCTGGGGGCGGGACGGGGCAGGGAGGTGTCTGAGCAGCAGGAGCAGCGGCGCCCTTTGCTTCGGCAGACGCTGCTGGTGAGCAGGACCTGCACGCCCTCGGCCGCCATGAAGCTCATTTCCCCCCGAGACTTCGTGGACCTGGTGCTGGTCAGGAAGTACGAGGACGGGACCATCAGCTCCAACGGTGAGTGCGGCCCGGCCTCCCCGGCGTGCTGGGCTCTCCTTCTGCGCCCTGTTCCTCACAGAAAGCCAGGCAGCTCAGCAGCCGCAGAAACACCACCCAGAGTTCTTCCCTGCGCCCACCTTGTCGGGTTTGGGGGACTCTGTGCCGCGGGGGTCTCAGACCAGATAGTCCACGCGCCAGTGATGCTGTTTTTAAGCCGCAGGTTTTGTCAGCCCCTTTCCTTCCTGCTGAGGCTCACGTGGTGCCGCAGGCACGCGGGTTAGTCGGGTGACACCAGGCTCAATGTGCAGCCAGTCCCTGCAGCCACGGGCGGCTTCCTGAGGGTTGGCGCTGACCACGCCCTCCCTGCACAGCGGGAAACACAGCCCCTGCCCCGCACAGCCCCTGCCCCCGCACAGCCCTTGTCCCCACACGGCCCCTGTCCCCGCACGGCCCCTGTCCCCACACGGCCCCTGTCCCCGCACAGCCCTTGTCCCCACACGCACGGCCCCTGTCCCCGCACAGCCCCTGTCCCCGCACGGCCCCTGTCCCTGCACGGCCCCTGCCCTGCACAGCCCCTGCCGTGCCTCCAGGTCTTCCACGTGGAGGAGTTAGTGGTTACATCCAGGCTTCTCTGGCTGAAATTTGAGAGGAGAACCTGCCGTCTCCCATCCCCAAACATTGCATTCTGGAATGTTCTTTTTGCTAATATTCTGGCAGGCTTAGGAAAGCTGTCTGCCAGCGTGTGCATGTGTATGCGTGAATGTGTGTGAGTGTGTGTGAGTGTGTGTGTATGTGCGAGTGTCCGTGTGAGTTTGTGTGCGTGTGTGTGGGAGTGTGAGTGTGGGAGTGCGAGTGTCAGGGCCGTGGGCTGGGGGTGAAAGGGAACCCGAGGCCGCGCAGTGCGAGTCCCTCGCAGACTCGCGGGCTGCAGAGGTGGGCTCCGCGTGCTCGGTGGCGCTCGGTGGCGGCGGCCCGATGCTCGGAAGCTGGGCCTCACCGGCCTGCGCTGTCTTTCAGCTACGCATGTGGAGCATCCGTCGTGGCCGCCGAAGCCCGGCTTCGTACGAGGGTTTAACCATCCCTGCGGTTGCTTCTGTGAACCTCTGCCGGGGTAAGGAGCGTTCCCTGCATGCAGGGACGGGCCTCAGACCCGACCGTGGCGTCCCTGTGGGACGTCCTCTGCAAGTGGCACTTTGACCGTAATTCACAAGAGCAGAAACGCCCGACAGCTCGTTAGGCCTTGGTGTCACCATGCACTTCCACTTGTATACAACAGTGGCATAATACGTGGAAGCATCTGGCACACGGGAAGGAATTGTGGGAGGTGTTGTTATTTTTGATGCGAGAAATCCTCCATCCAGCCCCATAGGGCAGATCAGGCAAATGTCGTGGTCCCATTTAGCAGATGAGGAAACTGAGGTTTGGGGAGGTTAAGTGACGTGTCTCGGGTCAAAGGTGAGGAGGTTGGCAGTGCAGGGTGCGAGCTCCAAGTCTTCTCCGAGCACCATCCGCCAGCCTGGAGTGGCTGCGAGTGGCTGTCCCCACCCACGTACCACAGTGGGCAGGGCTCCTTGCCACGCAGCGGGTTGGTGCTCGGAGCTAAGGGCAATCCTGAGGCCGCGCCGTGGGCCCGCCTCAGAGCTGAGCTCATTTCCCCACAGCCATGGCCGGGTTTTACAGGAACTTCTGTGTAAGGAATCACCTGAAGGCCACTAGTTCATCCGGGAACCACCCAAGTTGAAGGTGAAAGAAATTGCCCCGCTGGGTGTGTCCCGGTGTTTCCTGCAGGCCCCGTGCGGGCGCCAGGAAGGGAAGGGGCCGCGCTCCACACACCGTCCCGGGAGCCGGCCTCGGTGCTGGGGGGTTCACTGAGCCCGGACCCAGCACCTCTGAGGAACGCGCCCTGCTAAGCCGGCTCTTAAACCGTGCTGTGAGTGATTTCTCTTCAACGTAACAAAATTTTGAGTTTGAAAGTAGCGTCGCTGTGCTCCGGCACACACGCACGCACGCACCCCTGCACCCAGTTCAGTCCCCTCGCTACACGGGTGCCCCAGGCCCCCTGGCTGGGGCGAGGGCACCAAACCTCTGCCTATGTCCTCGGCAGTCGGGTGCAGGGCTCACCCCTCAGTGGCGCCGGGTCTGAGGGGAGGCGTTTCCGGAAAGAGAGCCAGGGCCTTTTCCTGGGGGCTGCGGCGCGCGCCTGCCTTCCCTCGGGCAGCGGGCACGACATACTGAGCGCCGTCGTGCCTCATGCCAGGCAGCAGAGGTGAGCACGTGGATTCGCGGTGGCGTCATTGGGGTCCCACAAAACCCAGCTGATGCGGGGCTTTTAACGTTAGGTATTGAGTCTGCCGACTCCTGCCCACTTGATGAAAACATTTCGTGTTCTCAGCAGGGCTTTCTGCCGGAGCCTGCCGCACGCCCTGTTCTCATGAGGCCGTGGGTCTGCGATCTATGACGGCCTTACTCCCTGATCACTCTGGGAACACAGGCCTGTTCCAGACACTACGGAGCAGCCGACACTACCAATAATAACAGCGGCAACACTGCCACAGCACTATTGTATCTCAGGCATTTTATATAAATTAACTCACTCTCATCTTTATAAAACCCCAAGGCACTGCTATTATCCCCATTTTTTTAGATAAGGACACTTGGCACAGAGAGGTTAAGTAACTCAGCCAAGATCACACAGCTAGGAAGTAAAAGAGCCACGATCTAAACCAGCCGTCTGCTCCGGATCCTGCTCTTGACCCGGAACGGACTTCTGACACCAGACAGGTGTCCGCCCGCGTGAGGCTCAGACTCCGGTGGGGGCAGGAGACAGACAGGACACAAATGCCGGTGGCTGAGTCAGACGGCCTCGCTCGTGATGACCAGATGGCAAGTGCTGTGGAGCGCACTGGGGCCGGGTCACGGCGCCAGGAAAGGGTGAGAGTGACTCATCCGGGGGTCTCCCCGATAGGGCATTTGAGCAAAGCGAAAACTCGGGGTGTCGGGCCTGTCAGCAGAGGGAAGCGGCCTGGCAGGTGCTTCGTCCCAGAGATGGGAGCAGGGCGGGCGCTCAGGACGGCAGACGAGGCCATGGCCTTGGCAAGGGGACTGGGTGCGCGGGCAGCCGGCTGCTCTCCTCTGGGGAAGACGGGACGCCACGGGGGTTTCGAGCAGGACGAGCTCAGACTCGGGTTTAGCCGCCGTGGTGCCCCCGGGGTGGGGTCCGTGCGAGCGCGAAGGCCCTGGGAGCGCGGCGGCGCCTAGGCCGGCGGTGGCGGCCGCGCAGGACGGGAGAGGTGCTCCGAGGTGAGGAGTCTGCCCGTAGCCGCCGCAGCGCCGCAGGGCCGTTCGTGGAGCCCTCGCTCCGTGTCTCTCCGCGTGATCTCGTTACGTCCTTATGACAATCGTACCAGGTGCCGTTGTCCCCGCCTTCTCCTCTGGGCCCCCGTTCGCCCTTTCTGTTACTGTCACACGATGTGACATGCAAGAGCCACCATCACCACGACCCCATGTGACACACCGTGCTTTCCCTCCCACGTGGCCTTGCACGCGTTTTGCCTCCCCCCGGGGGAACACGTCACTGGCTCAGATTCCTCCCTCCCCTGTTCACGTCCCCACGCCAGAGGCCGCCGGCCCGGCGGGCGGAGGAGCAGGGAGAGGGCGGAGGCCCGGGCACAGGCGGGCCGGGCAGGGAGGGGCGGCGGGCGATGCCAGGCTGTGAGGTGTGAGGAAGTCCCTGGCTGCAGAGGTCACAGCTGCCGCCCGGTCTGTGCCCCTGGGAGGGGCGGGAGGGGCTTTAAAGGGTCTCCAGTTCCAAGCCGGTCGCCTGCATTTTGCCAGGGAACATCTGATGGGCAGGGGCGGTGCCCCCTGCGGTTCCTGATGAGGCTTTGGGGGTGTTGGCAGCTCCGTTCCCATAAGATGCCAGGTGGTCCCGGCAAAGCCCGCACTGCCTTTGCTGACCTGGCCCTTGAGAACTTGGTGACAGCGAAGGCCCCTCGTGTCCCTACCCGGTTGTGTCCGTCTCCACCTACGTGTGTCCCTTGCTGAATCTGAATCTGCGGGTGGCCTCGCCCCTCGGCGCCCTCACGCCAGAGGCCAGGCCTCAGCCCGGGGCCAGCTGGGTGCTGCAGGCCACGCCGCAGGTGGCGGCAGGACGGCCTCGCGCCTCCCGGCCGGGCTCTGTGCCCGGCCCACGCCCCCCGCTCCAGGCACCTGCCGCTCCCGGGGCAAAGTCCCTCACCTGAGCCCAAGCTGTTTGCCGGTTCCCTGAACCAGCAGTTCTCAAAAATGTGGCCTGAGGTTTCACAACACCTTGACTGTAAGCAAGGGCTCCGAGGGCTTTTGTTGGGCAGTTGTAGCCGTTATTATTTAATGTCTTTAAAATAAACACTCTTTAAATATTTATTTTAATATCCTAATAAAAACGTATTACGTATTAACATAAACAGCATTTTTATGGAAAATAACTATATCTTTCGAAACTAAAAAAAGTGAAAAGAGTGGCAACGTTTTTGCATTTTTGCCAATTTCTTTCACGCCAGGCTTCCTAGAGTCCGTGGCCACCTCCACCTTCCGTCTGTGGCAACGTCGCCCGCCGCGTGGCCTCTGGAAAACCACCGTGTGGTTGTGAAAGAATGAAACCGAAAACAATCACATCTTAGTGTTGTCGTGAAAATAGCTGTGACCTTGTTGACCCCTCGAAAGGGTCCCAGGAGCCCGCAGGGGCGTCGGACCCTAAACAGAGGGAGGGCAGCACCCGCGGGTTCCTCGGGGCCTGGCGCGGTCGGCTCTCCGGAAGCATCTGCCGGAAGAATCAGGGAGCAGAGAACTGCCTCTCGGGGCTGGGGGTGGGGGCTCCTCCCTGGCGGGGCTGCGACTCGACGCGCCCTCGAGGGGCGTGTTTCCATCCTGAGTGTACGCGGGTCCGGAGGGGACCCCGGCGGGGGTTAGGTGTGACCCCCACGGCCAGGCCCCCCCAGCCCGTCCGTGCTCGCCCCTCCCCCGCTGCAGACACGTAACGCACCTTGCTGTCGCTTCGCAGGGAGCCCAGCAGGACCAGGCTCGTCACGTTCTTCCAGACCGACCTCGGCGGCTACCTCCCGCGCAAGGTGGTGGACTCCTTCTTCCCCCGCAGCATGGCTGGCTTTTACGCCAACCTGCAGACGGTGGTGAGGAAGTTCCACGAGTGAGGCCGTCACCTGCCGGCAAGGAGCTCCCGCGTGTCGGTGCGGAGCCCCGACTGCTGGGACGCCAGAGCGCCCGGACGCCCCGACCCCGCCGCTGGACCGCGACTCTCTGAGGACAGCAGCCCACCCCCCGCCTCCTTCTCCACCCGGGGCCGGCGCGGGAGGGGCCCTGCCACCCTCTGGCAGGGCGGACCCCGGCCCCGGCCGCACACCGCGTGCTGCCAGAGCCTCCGGGTGGCAGCCACTCTCAGAGACCACGTGTCCCTGCCCGTCAGGGAGAACCGTCGTCGGCGCTGAAAACCAGGCCTCGATGTCTCCTCAGCACCTGGAGCTCGCTCAGACCTGGGCCCCAGGCCCCCAGATGTATTTTTCTGGTGTAGACCCCCATTATTTTAGCACGGCACAAGATTTTTCCCCTTAAAAAGATGTCAACTTGGGAAGTGCTGGTTTAAACATGGGATAAGCATTAAGGAAAAATAATTTTGACATTCCTTTGTTGTATCTTGCGTTCGAATTGGTTGCTTTTCTCCCTCTGCCCCCTCTGGGAGTTAACCTTCCCGTCCCGGGTGAACCCAGGCAGCGGGAGCTGTCCCAGGCCACGTCTGCAGCCTAGAGGGCGACTCCCCGTCGGAAGTGACCGAACAAGGGAGCATTCGTGTCCACGGGGGACGCCGAGGAAAGAGCCTCCCTTCTCCCTCCCTTGGGCGTTGGCCTTCCGTGTCCTCCGTTGCACAGGCCGAGCGAGGCAGCAGTTCTCGGCCTGCAGGCCCGGCCAGGCCGTGTCGCTGTCCGGGAGGATGAAGCGCAGGCCTTCCTCCGGCAGCCCCGGCTCGACTCCTCGTTCCAGACCCCACGGCAAGACAGCACCGCCCCAGGGGGCCAGCCCCCGCGGCGTGTCATCCGAGCCAGGGAGCACAGCGTTGCCGCCTGGACGGGGCCCTGGCAGCCCCGTGACTTCCTTTTTCTCCCTCCGGTCTGGCTGCATGGTCTGGAGAGGGACCCTCTGCCGTTCCCCGGCAACCTCACCTGTGCTTCCACCGCCCGCCTATAAAAACAGTCTCGTGTGTCTGACCAGGGTCCCTTCATTTTGCAGTTCACCAGTACTGTTCCCTGCGCAGGGAATTCCGGAGTCCTCAGCCTCTGCTCCTCCAGAAGGAAGACATTTCTCTTGTGTCACATAGTAACCGCTTCCCCACCTCGGAGTCCTGGGGTGACTGTCTCTTAAATGTCCCAAGATGTGAGCGAACTTTAAAACGCAGCAGCTGGGTGTCGAGGGGCGGGCAGCGTCCTCGTTCTGTGTTCTAGCGCAACTACGCACCCCTCAATCCTGCCGGTAAGAGCAGCCGGCCAACTCCCTTTTCTCATCAGGGGATCTCATCAGATTCTTGCATTGACTTAGAATTCACTCATTCGCTCAGTAAGTACCCGCTGGGCCCCTACCCTGTGCCAAGCACAGTTCTGTGTCAGCTCCTCGTGAGTTGGTCTCCAAATCCGGCCGGTTCTGGGTGCACCAGCCCAGAGCTGTCACGCCTGGCCCTGTGGGCACCAGCCCCGTGCTGCCCTGCCTCGTGGGTGGAAGGCCAGCCCGCCAGCGACATTCCTCCCTGGGCCCAGTGTCGGCACTGCTCCCGCAGGTGGCTGCAGCATCGGGTCGGGCTGGTTTGAGCCCTGGGTCAGGAGCCAGAAAACGTGCGCTTGGCCCAAGCCCTGCCCCTAGAAATTGTGCTCCCGAATAGACATCTCTGCTTTGACTCCTTGTCTTGGAGGGAAAGTAGGAGGCTCGCACACCAGTCCCAGCGTGACCCGCCGGAGTGTGGGCGCGAGCGGGGGCTGTGTGACCCGGCGACGTGCTGGGCGAAGCAGAGACACAGCGCTGCCCAGGAGAGCCGGTTCCGTCCACGGGTAGCTAAGGCGGAGCTGCGACGGTTCGCTGCGCCGTCCGCAGTGTTCGAGGCCAGCTGGAAACATCCAAAGGCGTATCCCGTGCCCGCGTGAGCGCGGAAGGGGTTGGCTGGGCGGGAGCTGGCCCTCCTGCTGGTTCCCCCCCTCGGCCCCCTCCACCCGGAGGCCGGAAACCTGGGCTCTGGTAGCTGCGCCCTCGCTGGCCCCATCTCAGCTAGCGAGGGGGGAGCCGTCGAACTCGGGCCGGAGACAGGAGCAGGCCCTGGGAGGACCCTGGGCCCACCTGGGTCTCAGCCTAGTCTGCAGGTGACCTCTGCCCCGTCCACCCACTCGCCCAGCCTGGTCTCCGAGGGGATCTTCCTCGGGGCCCCCGCTCTGCCCTGTCCCCCCTTCCAGTCTTGAGAGAGACCCTTTCCCTTCCCCCGGGCTTGCCCAGGTTCATCACGTGGCTGCTGGATGAGACCGGAACAATTCCCGGCCTGTACAACGTCACCGTGGGCAGAGGCAGGGAGGGGTGCGGGCAGGGCTGCGCCCTCTGTCTCGCCAGGCCTCCTGGCCCAGCCCTGCGCCGGCGCACACCAGCCCCTGGGGAGCGGCTGTGGGACTGGGTCACACCTGCTGCTGGTCACCACGTTCATCTCCAGTGTCTATTAAATGCAGAAAGCTGACACAACTGCCGTCTGGGTTCTGGTTCCCTGCTGTCACTGCCGACACGGCCAGGGCGGGATGAGCGAGGCAGCACACAACCTGCTCGCGGCCATCGTTCCTCGGGAGGAAGAAGGAGCTGACGCCGCGCTCGTGGAGTCACTAACAGGGTTCGCATGAAGCTTAGGGCCCCGGCGGGTTTCCTGAGCGCACCGCCAGCAAACAGGCCTCACCTTCCTGTGGACCCTGGGAAGCCACCGGCCTACGTCAACACGGTCCCATCGGCGTTTCCCGGGCACAGCTACTCTGTGTTGTCTGTGGCTGACGGCACATCTCCCCGTCCTTACTTCACGGGAGCAGGGCCCAGGCCTGGCAAGGCTTGCTGGTCGTTGCTGACACCAAGTCACATTTCCTTGTCCTGAGCTTGGCAACCAGGTGCTAAGAAAGGACCAAACCAAACATCCCTTTGGTCGGGCACTCGGGTGTTTTCCCTACAATGTTCTGCACTTAGAGCCTGTAGGCCTGCTTCTGTCACCAAATCACAGGACAACGGACTCGATCCCTGCCTGTCACTCACCAGCTGGACAAGCCACTCACTGTCCCGTGTCTCGGTGGCCACATCAGGGCACTAGCACAGAACCGCGTACTTTAGAAGCTGCTGTGCTCGCTAAAGACAGTGCCCAGGTAAGCTTGAGCCGTGTTTGGCATGTGGCGGGTGACTGGCAGCAATTTTTTTTTTTTTTTTGAGACAGAGTCTCACCGTGTTGCCCCGGCTAAAGTGCCGTGGCGTCAGCCTAGCTCACAGCAACCTCAAACTCCTGGGCTCAAGCGATCC
>NW_012151940.1:592758-612454 GCF_000956105.1 Propithecus coquereli
GCCTCGGCCTCCCAAGAGAGCTAGGATTACAGGCATGAGCCACCGCGCCCGGCCGAGTGGCAGCAATTTTTATCCGACCCTGTGATGTTCGTGGGGTTCATCCCCTCGGCACGCCTGCCCCGCTGAGCTTTGAGCCTCCCGTGTAGTCTCTGTGCTCACCTGCTGCCTGCCCCACCCGAGGTCACTTCTCCAACTCAACCACAGACAACGTGGCAGATGTTTTGTGTGACAGGTTGTATTTTCCGGAAGTGGCCCAGCAGTTGTTTCCCCTCCCCTTAAACCCGGGCGGGTTTGTGCCGGCCGTCACCGACAGGGTGCAGAGACCGACGCTCTGCGACTCTCGGGGTAGGGCAGACGCAGGTGCAGCTCCCACCTGGCTCCCGCGCGCCCGGGCTGCGGCCTAGGGACCCAGACGCCACGCCGTGCGGAAGCCTGGGCCACAGGGAGCGGTGCCTGTAAGCACTCAGCCAGCAGCCCCAGGCCAGCTGCCCGCCGGCAGCCACATCCACTACCAGACGTACGAGCGGTGAACCTTGGCGGTCCCAGCCTTTGCGTGACCGCAGCTGACGCCACATGGGGCGGAGATGAGCCGCTCCTTCCAAACTCTGCCCACCTGGCAGATTCATGAGAAAAACAAACAGATGTCATAGTTTGAGGGTGAAATGTTGCACGGTTAGGAGCATTTTGCAAAGCAGGACATGGGCTTTATATCAAATTGTGATACATCCATTTTATTAATGGCACCACAATGTTTTCATCAAGCTCTCTCTATACACAGTCTACAGTTTGTGTCAGAGACCCCAGTGTGACTCTGCCCTTACTTTTGGGACAACCCTCTTGCTGGGTGGTGTCCCAGAAGCCCTAGGCCTGGGCAGCAGCCACGGGAAAGCGCCCTGTGCTTCCCCCTCCGGGTGGGGCGGGCAGAGACCCTGAGAATCCGCAGTTACGGGAGCCGCGTGCTGTCGGCTCTGGCTTCAGCCTGGTGTCCTGCCTAGGGGTCTCCAGCGGCTGTGGTCCCCTTGGACTGGAGGCCCGTCCTCCTGATGACGAGCGTGACGGGCCCATCGGGCAATCCCTTGATGATGTTCCAGGCTTCGAACCGGGTGAGGCCCTGCGTGGCAGTGCCAGCCACGTGCAAGATTTCGTCTCCTGGCTGGACCGTCTCATTCTGTTCCGAGGCTGCTCCTGAAATGGGGGAGAGGATGGTAACGGTCTCCATGGTGATGGAGGAACAAGGAACGTTACTTTCTATCCTTAGTCTCCAAGGAGCCGGGACAGCCTGAAAGAGAACGGGGTGCTCGCCCCTTGGGAGCTGGCCTGTTGGTGGTTTTAAAACAAGGCAGCTCATAACATCGTGACTCCGAGTTTGTGGCACCGGCTCCAACCCACCGTGGCCCTCGGAGAGGTAGAGCCCATGCCGTCCCTAGACATCCGGCTGCTCTGCGCCACGGCCTGCCTGGCGAGATGGCAACAGTTCACAGAGGACTCCAGGGAACTGAGTCCTCCCCTCTTGGACACTGACCCAACATCCCACCACCTGCACATTTGGTCTTCCTGTCTGGCCAGGACATCAGCGCTGGGTGCTGTGGGAAGGGTGCCTGTGACATCTGCGTGAAAATCTTCACAGGGATTTTGGCTTTGCATGGCCCGGAGAAGGCCTCTGTGTTGATGTAAAAAGGAAATTATCCTGTCCGGCTCTCCCCCTTGCAAAGCTGCATGTGGAAACAGTGCTATTTTACTATTACATTGAAAGAAAATTCCTCATCCCTTTGACAGATGGTCTTCACAAATACTGAGTCAGAGTAGAAGGGAGTGAGGATAACGAAGACGTAGCTAAAGTGTGTTGGGCAACTACTGCAGCAGCATCGCGCTGTTTTGCATTTGTGGCAATGATCCCGTGAGGTTATCTACTATTATCAACAGGATCCCCTGGGTCGCAACCCAGTCTTCCCGGCTTCAGCACCCACATCTCTCGGTACCACACCGCCCTGCAGCTTGTTGGCCCACCCACGAAGCTGATGGGCCCAGGAGTGACTTTACCAGAGTGACCTTGCCCAAGGTCATGCTCCCATGAGTAGCAGAACTAACACTAGAATCAGGTCTCTTGACTTGGAAGCCCCTGCTCATTCCGAATCAACCTTCAGAAGTTAGAAATATCATTCCCAGAACTGGAGTTAGCCTGGGTTCCGGGGGAGCTGCTGCCAAGCCTCGGGCTACCCTCTGGGTTTCCGCAGCTGCAGCAGAACTTCCTCGAACAAAACCAGTCGGCAACGGGAGCTCACGCGGGGCAGGGCGCAGGGCTGGGAGGCCCTTTGGGCCTCGGTACCAAGAGTCCTGGACACACCCAGGCCCGGAAGGGAATGGTCACTCAGCACGTTAGAGCGTTAGAGACACAGCCGGGACTGGAGCCCAGACGCGGGACCCCCGTCCTGCGCCCTCTCTCCACAGCCCCTTGCCCTGTGCCTGGAGGGCTTCCGGTCTGAGGAGCAGCAGAGAGTCAGGGGGGTTGTGCCTGGTAGCTACAGCCGTTTGTGATTTTCACAGAAAAATCCAAGTGACCCCCACGGCACATTGGCCGTACCCCCATCCCCGATGAACAGAACATCAAATTTTACACACTGGCAGGAGCTGACAGGTGCAGGACTAGGGCAGGGCGAGGGAGGCTGAGCCGTGCAGGGCAAAGACGCTGCCTTTATTTCAACTCTGACATTTTGTTCACCATGGCTCTTAAAATTAATTTGGATTTTTTTAAGATACTGCATTGAAATAGTATTGTTCTGGATAACTGAGCACCTTGGCACCCCTTAAATTTTGCACCCCAGGCCAGTGCCTCACTGCCTCGGCCCAGTCCCGGCCCTGCCAACTTGAACCAAGCCCAGGCTCAGTCACTCAAGAGGACCCAGTGGGCCGGGCGTGGTGGCTCACGCCTGTCATCCTAGCACTTTGGAAGGCCGAAGCGGGAGGATCCCTTCAGGTCAGGAGTTCGAGACCAGCCCAAGCAAGAGCAAGACCCCGTCTCTACTAAAAATAGAAAAAATTAGCCAGGCATGGTGGTGCATGCCTGTAGTCCCAGCTCCTGGGGAGGCTGAGGCAGGAGGATCGCTTGAGCCCAGGAGTTTGAGGTTGCTGTGAGCTAGGCTGACCCCCCGGCACTCTAGCCAGGGCAACAGAGCGAGACTGTCTTAAAAAAAAAAAAGGAGGACCTGGTGACACAGAGGGATTAGGTGGGGAGGGGAGGGGGGATGTCTGAGCAGAGGAGAAAAGGTAGAAAGGGCAGAACTGAACTCTAAAAGGCCCAGCGTGCCACGCAAGAGGACACGGGGCTGTGAGAAACCAACATGGCCTGGAAAGTGCTCAGCAGCCGCTGGGGCCACGGCCAGAGAGAGCGCAGAGCAGACGCACGCCGCACCTTTGAAAATCCTGTTCACGGTGAGGGGCTTGTCTCCGAGCAGGGAGCCCTTCCCTCCTTCCAGGCTGAAGCCCAGCCCTGCAGAGGTCTTCTCCAGGGTCACCGTGCAGACCGTGGCCTCTGCTGGGAAACACAGGGGTCAGTTAGGGAGCCCCCCGGCCCCAGAGCACAGATGCCGGGGCCTCGAGCAAGCCGGGTGGCTGCCGCCTGCCGTGCCTGTGCGCCTGCGCGGATGAACACAGACACACCGCGGGCGGCGGGCCAGGCAGGCCGCACGCTCTTGGGCACAAACGACTGAGCAGCCCACCAGGGCTGGCCCCGTGTGGCCAAAGGTGATGTGGCCCATGGGGCCTCCGCTGAGCTGGGAGAACTTACTAGAGTCTACAGACACGTCCACGTCACTGGCCGCGGAGGCCAAGGCCGCAGAGTCGCCGGAGGAGCTCAGGTCAGGCGTGGCCTCCGCAGCCAGCTTCCTCGTGACGATCACCGCTTGCCTCGGGTCTCGAGCTTGCCGGAGGATGGCCAGGGCGTCGTTGTGCGTGGTCCCCTTGAGGGACTTGCCGTTGATGGAAAGCACCTCGCTGCCCTTCTGGATGGTCCCTTCCTGCGAGGCCAAGCCGTTGGGAAACACCCGGTGAACCTGGGCAGAGCAAGGGGAGTCAGGACCCAGAAATCACCCACGTGACATCACACTCCTGCTGGGGGGGACCTGACCAGTCCACCCTGAGGATTTCCAGGCCAAAGAAAATGGAAACCAACTGTGTCCTAGCTCGGAGCTGCGGGCACAGGGGCGAGATTCCCTCCGTCTCTTCCTGATGCAGAGGCCACCCCCAGTGATGCCCAGCAAGCCCCACGTCCTCCAACACCACGCCCGGGCTGTGTCCCGCCATCCCGGTCAGAGCCTGGCTTTCCTCACTGTAGTTTTCTGGAAGCCCTGACTGGTTCTGTGGCACGTCAGGAGGTGTTACGTAAGAAAAGGTTTCCAAGATCAGAGAAACGTGGGGAATACCGGGTCAAACAAAAACTCTGAAAATGTCTACTTTGTAAAAAAGTCATCAGAGACTCTGCCATACGAATTTGCACGGCGGCGCTCTGAGAATGGGGGTATTAATACAGAGATTCCCCAGGAGTTTCCACAGAGGATTCTTTTCTCATAGAGAGATTCTCAGGTCCCCTTTTCTGCAGAACATATTTTGAGAAATGCTATCCTGGGCAGTCTAGAAATTTTGATCATTTTTTGATTTTTATTTTATTTAGAGACAGGGCCCCACTCTGTCGCCCAGGCTGGGGTGCAGTGGTGTCATCATAGCTCACAGCAGCCTCAAACTTCTAGGCTCAAGCCATCCTCCTGCCTCAGCCTCCCAGGTAGCTGGGACTACAGGTGTGCCACCACACCTGACTAATTTTTAAAATATTTTGTAGAGATGGGGTCTATGTTTCCCAAGCTGGTCTTGAACTCCTGGGCTCAAGTGATCCTCCCACCTGGGCCTCCTGAGTAGCTGGGACTACAGATGTGAGCCACTGTGCCCAGCCACAGTCTAGACATTTTAAAGCTCCTCCCTGGTCCCTTTTCTGCAAGATATGTGGGATCAAAACAAACAAAAGATCTCTTGGTTCAAAGATCTTTGAAGCAAAGATCTCTTTGCTTCAGCCTCTTTAATGGAGTAAATTATAATTAAGAGGATTGAATAAAAGCATGCATGGGCAAACACTAAAACGTGCTACATGTTGTTTTGCTTTTATGATGTGAACAAGGCTCTTTGTTTCTCTAAATTGTTTTGGTGTTACAAAAATTCAGTGTGGTCAGAGGTGGTTAGACTGCCCAGGCTGTGAGACCCAAGCATGAAGCAGAACCTCCTTTCAGAACCCCAGGCCCTCCTCTGTAAAAGAAGCCTAAATGCTACCAGTTTTCCAACCCAAGGTGTGCGGAAGTGAACTTTGACGGCGGCTCCGTGAGTGCCCACTTGGCCCCCACATCAGTTCCTTTTTCATGAACCTGGAACGGGCGAGAAACGCTCAGACGCAGAAGAAGAAAGAGGAAGTTTCTGTGCATGTGCTCGGCCCGCACGTCCTGCTTTGTGCTGGTGGCTGAGTGGGGACAGGGTCGCGGGGGTGGCCGGCCAGATGCGTGGGGAGAACTGGCTGCTCAGGGCAGAGAGAGACCCCAGTGCTGTCCCCACGGGTAAGCTCTCTTTCCTTCTGCTCAGGTAGAAAGCAAACTACCACCGTTAGGAACATTGTTTAATACCCAGCTATGTGTTCAGTGACAGAAATAGATGCTTCACTGGTTTTAGGTGCTTTTGCTGTGGTAGGGAACTCAGAAAGAAATCAGGGAAGTCGCTGCTGACACACGGGTGACTCTGAAGTGACTGACAGGGATTGTGCCAAGTTACCACTGCAGGGGGCGTGGCATGCTTGGCGGTCGACACTCGGAACTGGAGGATTTGTTTTCAGCGGGGCAAGGCAATTCGGATGAGCCCAGCACAGCCCACACAAAGGACGCACTGAGACAGCACAGACGTGGTGACAACAACACACTCAGCCTGGGGGAACGGAGCAGCCGTGCCACGCAGCTCCACCCGGCCGGGAGGACCAGGAACCATCTGGTCAGGGACAGGTGACCTGTGGGCACACCCAGCGCTGATCAGACTGGCTGAGCCAGAGTAAGGGGCCCACAGGAGAAGGTGCCCCCGACTCAGGTCTGCTGCCCTCCCCACCGGCCCCGCCCGGGGTGGCGCTGAGTGCACAGGGCCGGAGCGTGGGCGCAGAAGCCCCCGGTGCGCACTGCGGCTAGCGGTCTGTGAACAGGTTCAGTGACTGCTTCTTCTCTCCAGCGTGGGCTCAGCCAGCCTTTAGGGCAGCTCCTCAGTCGTCCAGGGTGACCTTCTCCCAGAGCAAGGCAGCAGACCCAGGAAAGCGACCTCCTTGCCAGGGCGCTGCCTGCCCACGCCCCCCTGCAAGCTGTGCTGCGCGGCACGGCACCGCCGGCGTCAGTTCCGCGGGTCCAGCCTTGCAAAGCTGTCCCTGTGCTCACGAATCGCTCTCGTCTACATCTTAGTGACCAACAGACTACCTCTCTGTATCTCCAAAGGAACAGACATGACGTTGAATAAAATTTGGTTTGAATTTTTTAAATATCCCCCTAGCACCTTAAAAAACGCAAGCATTAGGGCTTCAACCTCAAAAAGAATTCAGATTCCAAAGTTCTGGTGTGAAGCTGGGAGAGCTCTAATTTTTTTAAAGCTCCGCAAATGATTCCGGTTTCTTTTGATATATTAAAGTTGTTTTAGGTATGCAGAGATCTTCATTAACACATGGACGGCCACACTAGAAAAAAACATTTTTCCCCCAGGGCCATGATGTTTTATTAAAATAAAATGATCCTTTCTAATGTGTTATTTTTATTGTTTTCTGTGGGTGAGTTATATGCAATGCAATCCACGTTTTTAGACTTTAATTGTCAATATCAATTGTAACGATAAGAACACCAACAAGTAAGATTTTCACAAACCAACTGCAGGGTTTTGCTTCACGAGGCCCTGGGGGCAAAACCAGCCTGAGTTAAATACAACTCACGTGGCAGTCAGTGTGTTGAGGGTCATGATGAGCTGAATATGGGGTCACATAGGTGACCACCCTCTGCTCCTTGGAAAGGATGGGCCTGGTGGCTGTCCTTTGAGATCCTGTCCCAACCACCTGCCAGCACCGGCCCCTCCCGGCAGGTGTCCCCGGGAGCCATTGCTGCTGGCTGGGACGTGCCCACTCAGCCACTCACCGTGATCACTTTGTTTTCCAGGTCCGCTCCTCCCGCCAGGCTGAACCCGAGGCCAGCACCTTCCTCCTTGTGCAGGATGGTGACGTGGATGCTGTCTAGTTGCTGCGGAAGAAAACGCGTTCAAACACTTCGCTCACACGCCTCCGGTCGTGCTCAGACAGCGCAGGGGAAGTGAGACTTTCAGAATGACTGGACTGCAGCTCGGGGCCCCCTGGGGTCAGTGGCCTCTAGGTGTGCAGCGGAAATCACGCAAGGCCCAGGGCGAGAGCTCTCGTCCCCCGCAACGCCTGCAACGGGCGGCGCACTCCCCCGCAGCGCCCAGCGGAGACTCACGCCAGGCCGGCGGGCCCTGGGACGTGGAAACGGCACCAAACTTATACTTGGAGACAGAAAACCTGGGCTCTGCGGCCTTGGGCCCCACCTTTCCTATTTACAGACGGCAGAAAGGTGCAGGAAGTCGGTGTACCGAGAGTGCTCCAAATGCTAAAAAGCCCCTTTAAGAAAAGTCTTCCTGTGGCCAAGGTTTGAGCGTCCCACCACCATGGGACAGACCCCGGGTCTGGCGGCAGCTGCATTCTCAAGGCGCCGAGAGCACCGGCTGCTCGCGCCGCTCCCCCTGGGCCGTGCCGAGTGGCCCCACAGCCGCAGTGAGCCCTCGCTGGCTGCACGCGCTCACGGAGGAAACCTACCTTCAACGTCGCCTCGTCCAGAACCTTCACCTCCTCGATAAGTTTTTTTAGCTCCTCGGAGCTCAGCATGGAGATGACCGACTGGCCAGGCTGCGGAGGGCAGGGGTCCCCGCCGTCGGCTTCCTTGGGCTCAGCGAGACCCTCGGTGTACTCCCTCAGCTCGGACAGGCTTTCCGGGGAGAAACCACGCACAGCGTGAATGACAGCGGCAGCAAAGGCTGATCCTGTCGCATCACCGCTGCACTCCGGCCTCGACGCCAAGCACCTGTGTGCGTTCTGGTATCCGACGCAACACGTCGGTGAGGGGGGCCGGCATCCCCCGACAGCAGCAGAACAATATGGAAGTGCATCAATGCACAGGTGCTCCGATTAAAGAGGGACACCAAGCCCCACCCTCCAGCAGAAGCCCTGGGGCACCTCCGCCAGCCCAGTTCCGCAAAGCAGGGCTCGTCCACCTCTAGTGTCAGCTGAGAGGACACTGTGAACTGGAAGGAGCCTGCTGCCAGTTAGCGTGCGCGCCTGAGCTGGGACTAGGACCGGGCACCACGACTCCCCGCCCTGGGGCCGAGCCCGCATGCAGAGTACGGGTGAATTCCTCTGGGGAGCAGTGAGAATTCCCAGGGGAAAATCTCCTGTCGCTCTGGCCTTTCTGAGTAACAGGGAAACATCTCAGATGTGTACCGTCAGCCTTCCAAATCCCCGGGGTAACTCCCCAGGGGCCAGTCCCATCCCCACCTCCCGCCCCTCCTGAGACCAGATGTTGTGAAAACTCCTCCTTAATACAGAAGGCAGAGAGGCCAAGGCGGAAGGATCACTTAAGGCCAGGAGTTCAAGACCAGCCTGGACAACATAGCAAGACTCTGTCTCTACAAAAAGTTTTAAAAAGTAGCTGGGTGTGATGGCACCAGCCCTGTAGTCCCAGCTACTCAGGAGGCTGAGGCAGGACGATCGCTTGAGTCCAGGAGTTGGAGGCTGCAGGGAGCTATGATCGCGCCACTGCGCTCCAGCCTGGGTGACAAAGCAAGACCCTGTCTCTTAAAAAAAATACATAGAAGGCAGAGGTATAACATCTACAGACACACACACGCATGCACCACACTCAGCAGACACGGGCACACACGCAAAAGAGGAGGAACAACGCTTTAACCAATGCATCTGAGAAATTGTACATGATATATAGAATTATAAAGCAAAGAAAGGTGAGAAGCGTAGAAACACCAGGCATAGACACTCACTTGAGCGAGAACCCCGTGTCCGAGGCCGGGGCTTCAGCAGAACCGTTTGCAGCGGGGTCTTCGTGGGACGGCGGCGTTGGGGGCAGCCCTTCCTTGGGGCCGCAGGGCGACTGGCCACAGGAGACTGAGGCGGGAAGGCACAGCAAGGATTTCATGACGGCGGATGACACTCGGCTGCTGATGGAGTAGAGTTTGCTGGTCTTCTCGTCCAGCGGCCGCGTCTCGCAGGAATGGGACCTGGTCAGGGGGAAGCTCCGCGCGCGCTGGCTGGGCATCTTGAGGACGGGGGCTCGAGCGTCCTCCAGCTGTGCCGACAGCAGCCTCAAGAGAGGGTCCGGGTCCGGGTCCGAGGGGAGGACTTTCTGGCTGGGCTGCCGGCCTGGGGGAGGGGACTCAGGCACACCCGGGTCTCCGGCCTCCGAGGCTGCAGGGGACCCCCGGGGCAGGGGCTCTCGCTCCGGCTGCTGGCGCTCAGGAGTCGGGGGAGCCCCCCGCCCCAAGAAGCGAGAAAACCGCCCTCCCTCCTGCCCGCTGGGAGCCTTCGCTGCATCTCCGGCCGAGGGCTGGAGGCTCCGTCTCTGGGCTCCTTTGTCAGGCAGCTGAGAGGAGCCGAAGGTTTCGAAGGAACTGATTCTCTGCTTGATGGAGGAGCAGGCCGGCGCGCGCGGCCCTGGCGGCTCCCTGGGAGCAGGTGTCGGCTGGGTGGACGGGGCCGCCTCGGGCAGCCTTCTCGGGTCTGGAGCACGACTCCTCAAACCCTTCAGGCTTTGACGAAACCAGGCTGGCTTGGGGGCCACGGGAGGACCCTTCTTCCCAGCGCCGCTGTCGGCCGACTTGTAGACTTTGGGAGCTCCGTTGGCCGCGTCGAGCTTCAGCGGGGTCCCATCCGGGTGGCCCCGCGTCCCATCTGCTTCGCCCAGGCTGACGCTGGGCTGTAGCGGCACGTGGCCATGGTTGTCGCTCATCATGGGACTAAATAAGTTTTTGATGCAGTCGGAAATTCTAATCCAGGGGTCTTCGGCTGTGGTGTCAAAGCTACAGTCCATCCGAGCCTGCCTCTTGAGCAGCGGGTGTTTCAGTGGGGACGTTTGGGTCCCTAGAGAACAGAAACAAGGCCAAAGCTGCACGTTACATCTTACTGTGGTTTTCCATCCTGAAGTCTAGTGTCAACGCTGAGCAGCAAGAAGGTTCCAGAGGAGGAGAGTAGCAGAAGTGGGGGACACCCAGAGGGGTGACCTCTCAGTACTATACTTGACCGAGGTGCCAGCAGGCAGGACAGAAGAACCAGAAGCGGGGGTTAACGTCACAGCACCCCGTGTCTTAGTGCTGGGAGGGCTGTCAGAATACCTTGCCCAATCTCTGGCGTCTTACAGTCCAAGAAGGTGAGAGGCTACCAGACGCGAGAGCCAGGGTGAGACCCCATGTCTCCCAGCCCCCCAGGTTCGTGGCAATTTCACTGCACTAAGGAGCCTGCCAGATAACTCATCAGAACCGTAAAAGTCAAAGCAATTCTCTCATGTTTTAAAGTTCTGAGACAAAGGTCAGGATTGGCAGCCGTGTTTGGCTCGGCCCAGCGACGTCGCTGAAAATCAAGGTGAGCGTGCACCGCCCAGGTGGGCCCCACTTCCCACCACCCTTCACGCTCCTCCTCGCTCCCTCTCACGGGGTCCAGATTTCACGTTTACTCATCTGCCTGCCCCGGAAGTCGTGGAGTTTGCTCCCCTGCTCAGCAAAGCAGGGTTTTCCCTCCCGAAAGAGCTGATGAAAAGTCTCCAGGTGGAAAGAAGTTCCGTGACCGTGGTTCTCAACCTTGGCCACATGCTGGAATCTGGGAGGCCTTAGAAAACACTGACGCCCCCGCCGGGCGCTGATGGAATACACCCGGGAGGCAGCCTGGGTGCTGGGACTCCAGCGTGCGGCCTGCCTGTGTCCGCGGGACCTCCGGCAGCCCCGCCAGGTCCAGCCCCCCCACAGGGGGCGGCACGCGCAGGCCTTTCTCAGAAGCCGGCACCGAACCCGCAGTCCCCTGCGAGAGGAGGAGCGACTGTCCCTCTGACTCCTCCCCGGGGACAGAGAGAGGCTGGCCTGTGTGCTCTGGGGCGTGCCGGCCTCCGGGATGCCACCCAGTTTACCGCAGGGATCCCTGCTGTCCTGCTGTGAACGTCCGCTCCGTGTGGAGCCTCAGGCCGTTGTGATATCAAAGACAAGCCCCGCCCCAGCCCCTTCCAGAAGGCCCGGGCGGCTACTGCTGACTGCAGGGCGCTGGCCAGGGCGTGCTGCCCTCTCCTCCTCTGTCCGCACCTGTGAACCGCTCGGCTGCAAGGGCTGCTGTGAGTCAGCGGGCAGAGGTGCCCGGCCAAGCCCTTTGCAGACTGGGCTCAGGGGCTCCCGCCACCGAAACGCCGAGGCGCTTGCAGGTGCGTTCCGCAGCGAAGTTGCCTGAGGGACCGGTGAGCGCGGTGGGGGCGCCTCCCTGGCAGGCACCTGCTCTGGGTGAGGTGCGCTAGGTCTGCCGAGCTTCTCAGACACGCACACGGTCTGCAGCCGACCTGTTTACTTCTCTGCCACCATTAGGGGCTCCCTGGAGGCAGGACCTGGGCCATCTCGTCCCCTTCTCTCCCTCCCTGCACCTCGCACCGGGTCTCCCGGAGCCAGCGCTCGGTGCGCCTTGCTGATGAGTCATACGCTGGGGTTCTGCGCGACCCTCCGCACCATGCTGACGAGTGGATCGAGTCTCAGGAAAGCAAAGTGCCCCGAATCATGGCTAATGGTGGGCAGGCCCCCAATTTCCTGACCCCAAACCTTATGCTCTGTCTAGCAAGCCACCAAATATTCCAGTCCTGTCTCAGCACTGCCAGCTACGCCATGTGGACACACCCTTGCTGTCACCTCATGGAGGTGGTGACCCCCAACAAAAGGCTATCCATGCTTTTGTGACCCTGCGTTCTCAGCCTGGAAATGCTGAACGCAGCATGCCAGAATGCTGGCACCCTAGGGGCGGCTGACGGGACGGCTGGGTAGGGTGTCTTGGGACCTCTTCCTGGGGCTGTTCTCCAGCTGGCCTTCTGGACCGGCCACCACGGCCACACCACAAGCCAGCCAGGAGGCTCCTGCCCCAGACAGCACATGACCAGTCCTGTGCCCTGCGCCCGGGACTCCTTCTTGGCCACCTTCCCGGCGGGGACCAGCAGCCGGGTCGATACGCAGCCCCCAGGCCAGCCCACACTCCCACCTCATCCCGGGACCTTTCTCCGGGAGGCCCTTCCTCCCGAAGACCTCGACCGAAGCTCACCCGGGCTGGCTCTTCTGCGCGCTGGCTCGCCCTCCGTGGAGGACGCGGTCTGTGGGCTGACCGGTCCTGGGCAGCCTGCAGCGGCGTGAGGGGCTGTCCCCGCTGTGTCTTCCTGTGGCGACAGCAGTGGCAGCAGCTCTCTGGCTTCCTGTGGTGTAAACAGGAAGCGGGACCGTGTCAAAATGGTAGCTCCAGCCACGAGAAGGCAAGACACGCTTCGACCAGGAATTGAGAGCGGGCACGGAGCTGCCTTTGACGCGAAGCTCATTGGCCCTCGTGAGGAGGGTCCTTTCCTCCACGGCGCGTCCGGCACCTCCCAGACACCTGGAGCTCGCCCAACTCCCAACAACCTGTGTCCAGAACACACGCTCACGCTGTAGACATGCGTGGAGACCCTGGCTCCCGTGATGGGAGCGAGAGGCTGGGATGCGGAGGGGCTGGCGCTGCCGCAGCTACACCTGCCCCAGGGCCCAGAGCAATGTGCTGTCAGTTGTGCCTGTGCGGAGGTGGTGGGAGGGGACAAAGCCCGGGGGACGGAGGAGAGCAGCTACGGAACTGCCACTGTCCCCGTGGCACGGCCCCTGAGGCACGAGGCAGGAGGGCTGCTCCTGAGACAGCGCCCTGCCCTGGGGACAGTCCCGGCCTGGCCCCCCGACCCCCTCCAGGTCCTCCTTCAGTGTCTGATGTGCGTCTGGGTTCCTGGGCCCCAGACCCAAAGGAAAACAAAACATTTGCTCAAAAGAGGAGGTTGGGGGACAGACCTGCCCGGACAGCCACGTCCTGCCAGCTCCCCGCAGCTACACTTCCTTTTTCGTAACCTGGCTTCCTCCCCCTCACTTTCTCCTCCTACTCAGCACCTCCCTCCCAGCCTCTTGTGTCTGTTACCCCTGCTGACCTTTGTGGACCTGGTTACAGACGGTTCTAGGGATTTCCAGAGGCCCCACGCCCTGCCCGGGGAAGGCGGTGGACAGTGGGAACCCGTGTACCCCCAGCGCCGTGAACCTGGGCAGGTGTCTCAGCTCCCTCCTGGAGTAACTGGCCCCCTCCATCAGTGTCGTCAGGAGGGAGAGAGACCACGTGCACAGAAGCACTTAGCACAGCACCCGGGCTGAGGCAGCTGCCTGGCCCTCTGCGGGGGCGGGGTGTCTGGGGCGATGGAGGAAACAGCCACGGCGAGGAGCGCTGCTGCGCCTCGGTTCCGTGAGGTGCTTCCCGTCAGTGGCCACGTTTAGGCTCAGACAGGTCGGGTTTAAGGAAGCGGGAGGCACAGCTGACAGAAACAGCAGCCATTGCTCACGATCACGTCACTCCACCCCCTGAAGGGACAGAGTGACTGGCTCTCGTCCCCTTTTAGTTATTTAGGCAACTGTCCTCCCGCGAGCAGAGCGCCGGAGGTCCCTGCGCAGAGACCGCCGTTCCCCGCGCACACGGGCCCCCGCGAGCGCCGGTGTTTTTCCACCAGGCTGAGTGTGAAAAACGACCAAAGGGAACCTTCGATCCCAGCGTGTTACGGATGGGAACCCGGAGGCCAACCTTCAAAGCTGCCTTTCCACAGTCCTCAGCTGAGTCCTAAGCGTCAGCGTCCCTGCAGCGGGACAGGAGAACCTTCGCTCTGCCCGTGCTCGCGCTGCCGCGATGCCCAAGGACCGCGGCGTGCGGCGCATGAGAACGCTCCACACGCGGACGCTCCTCTTACCTGGCCGCAGGTGGGCGGGCTGTGCCCAGAAGGGCATAGAGAGTTCCCTCTCTCTTCCAGACTCTTCTGAGGGTCACTGTCACTTTTAAAGTATTTTCTGGGCGGAGGCTTGGGCTTGGAGGATGTGGGCTTCCTCACCAAAATCTCGAAGGATTTCTTCAGTCTCAGCGGCGGGTGGCCGTCCCGGCTCTCGGGCAGGGGTGGGCTCTCCTGGGGCGGCCTGGAGGGAAGCAGCCCTGGCTCCCGCCCCGGGGGCGGGCTGGGGCCGTGCCTGCCAGCTGCCAGGTCAGAGGGCCGCGGCTCAGCGCCGCCACTGCTGGGACTCCCCCCCGGGGACCCGGACACGTAGCTGCTGTCACTGCTGGAGCGGACCATGATCTTCTGGGCTCTGCGATGTGGGGGCGCCGAGTTCTTCTCTCGCTCCTTCTCCGAGGTGGGCCGCCCGTGCCAGCTGCTCTCCAGCCTCTTGGCACCTGCGTGGGGAGCACGCGTGAACCTCCAGTGCCGAGCGTGGAGGACAAAGACGCCGTGGCCTTGCCCAGACCGCTGCAGGCGGCACGCGGCACGCCGCCGTCCGCTTCCCGTCTGGGGCTGCTCTGGGTCTGGCGTGGCTATCCCGACCTGGGGCTGGGAAATCACCCAACCTTTCTGAGCCCGCGTGGGACAGGTACGGAGCTGTGCCACCCAGATCCCCCATCGAGGAAGAGCCCGGCTGTGGGGAGCGCTGGCGGCTGCTGCTTTCAGCCGTTGGCCCTTCCCAGGATGCCGCAGCGCGCCCAAGGGCAGCCCATCTGCAGGACTGACAGAGACGGGCTAGAGTCCCAGCCATTTCTGCCAACTCCGGGTGGGCGGCGCTCCAGGGCTTGGCCGCAGGGAGCTCTGGGTGTGCAGCCCAGCCCCTCTCCTCCCCCTGCCCCTGCCCCGCTGCCGCCCCTCCCTCCTGCAGGGGTTGGCTCCCAGGACACTTCCTAATAAGCACAGCAGCCAAATGGGGACCCCTCCCGCAACACTCCCCGTCTGCATCTGAGAAATAGGTGATTCCGGGGTTGCCAGGCTGGCTTTGAGGCTCCATAACAAAGAGAGAGACGACCTCGGAAGGCACGTTGAACCTTACACCAAAAGGTTTGTCCAGCTGAGGGTGAGGAAGGGCAGAAGCCAATTCCTTAGCCAGAGCCCCTCCTTCTCTTTCCCTCCCCTGCAGCCCTTCCAGGCTCCCTGCCGGAGCTTCCAGCTCTGGGCCCCCACCCACGCTCCGGAGACCCTTCTCTCCGCTGGAAAGCTGTCAAGACGTCCCGTTCCTGAAATCCAGCTCTGGGGAGTGGGAGTAGCTTGAGGCCCAGTCTCTTGCTCGAATTCCAGCTCATTCTCGATAGGCCGGGAGAGCCAGGGGTCCCCTGACAGGCACCTTAGACCTTAGGGAAGAACCCAGGCCTCCCAAGCTCGCAATTCACACTCTTTCAAGAAAACGTTTTCTTTTGCTTTTTCCTGGTCAGAGAGAAACGCATCCTCCTTAGAGAAAACTCAGCCGCAGGAGGCAAGGAGTGAAAGTGAAAATCCGCCTGTGGTCCCGTCAGCCAGAGACGGCTACCGTCAGACTGTGGGGACTTTCTCTGTCATGTGTTCCCGAGCGTGTGTGCATGATGCGTGGGAGAAAGTCGACCAAGCTGAATAAAACTCCACGTTCTGTTCTTTCCTCCAGACCTTTTCCAGGTCATTTAAACTCCTTGTCAGCGTCACCGCTAACGATTGCACGTCATTCTGTCATGTGGATGTTCCGCGATGGCTCGGCTGTGCCCAGGGCTGGACCCGGGAGTCAAGCCAGGGGGTTCCCATCCCAGACCCTCTGTGCACTAGCGGCGTGGCTTTGAGCCCCGGGGGCCTCCCTCTTTCCTATGAAAGGTGCATCAAAAGTAGATGTGAAACAGCGCATGCGCCGGCAGCGTCTGACATCGCAAGAACCCAATACGTGTCAGATGCCACATGCCCAGACTAGGGGCTGCAAGCCCAAAGCCCAGCACGCGCGATGTGTGAATGGCAACTGGTATCAGATGGAGGGCAGTGGTGGGCACCATGGGGAGAGCACCTTCCACGCTAACAATTCAAATTCAGATGCTTTTAAAAATCTTGTGTCTTCAAAACAAAGCAAAAACGTGAGCCACATTAGCTGGTGGCTGCTGGTTTCAACCTTTGTCTACGTAGCCCGTGTGTCCATGATGACCGTCCCCACCGTTCCTCGGGTGGAAAGTGAGCCAATGGCTACATCCTACGCTTCCTGGGAAGGCAAAGATACTTCAAGTCAAAGTTACCATTTTTCTTACCTTCCAGACTCCACTGATGCCTCTCCTTTCCAAACCTGATGTTCTCCACAGCCTGGGCCACGGCTTCTTTGAGTTGCTGTTCAGAGACCTAGAAAACGTCAGTCAGCTCCTCAAACAAACAGCGGACACGCGTGCATCAGGCTCCCCGGCCTGGTCCAGCCCCCACGCCGGGCCCTGGGATTCTAGTTTCTTTCCTTCCAAACCACGCTGAAAACAGCTAGAAAATTCTACTTCCAGAAACACCTGGAACACCAATGGCTACCCAGTGTCTTCTCCATAAGGTCCAAAGTCTATCAATAAAGGAATTCCCAAGGTGGCTTCTCTCAACTCTCCAACCTTCTCCCCACTACTTGCTGCAAACGCCAGGCAAAGTTACCGCTCCGGAGCTTAGCTCTGCGCGCTCTTCCACGCTCAGCTGTGCTGCCCTGGCGGCGTTGCCACCACCAACAACGCGGCAGCCGTCACCACAGCCGTTAACACTGTCTGTGCCTCACGGCCGTTGCCCCTTTAGAGGAGTGTGGGTCGAACGGACTTGCGTTGTGTGTACACCTAGACAAGTTACTTCAGCTTCTAAGCTAGTTTCTTTTTTTGTAAAATAGCAACAATAAAGCCCACTTCACAGTGAGGGCACAGAGTTTAAAAAAATAAATCTTTTGGCATCGAAAGTACGGGAAACAAAAGAAAAAGTAGACACATTGAACTGTGTCAAAATTTAAAAATTCTGAGCCTCAAAGGACACAATCAACAGAGTGAAAAGGCAATTCACAGAATGGGAGAAAATATTTGCAAATCACATGTCTGATAAAGGGCTAAGGTCTAGAATATATAAAGAACTCCTACGACTCAACAACAGCAACAAAATCCAACCTCATTAAAAACTGGGCCCAGGATTTGAACAGACATTTCCCCAAAGAAGATACACGACGGCCAGCAAGCCCACGAGAGGATGCCCAGCACCGCTGATCATCAGGTAAATGCAAATCACAACCACAACCAGATGCCACTCACTCCACACCCATCAGGATGGCGACAAAACGGGAAAATGACAAGTGTGGACAAGGATCTGGAGGAGATGCTGGAACCCTTGCGCAGTTGATGGGAATGTAAAAGGGCACAGCGGCCGTGGAAAGTGGTGTGAAGGATCCCCGAAAATTAGACATAGAATTACCGTGTGATCCAGTAATTCCACTTCTGGCCGCAAACCCCAAAAGAACTGAAATCGGCATCTCAAAGAGATACCCGTACCCGTGTTCACCGCGGCACTGTTCACAGCAGCCACAGGCAGAAGAGACTCCAGTATTCACCAACTGGAGACAAATAAAACATGGCAGACGTACATACACACAACGGACTATCGTTTAGCCTTAAGAGGAATGAACGCAACACCTGCTACAGCAGGCACGGGCCTTGAAGACATCATGCCGAGTGAAGTAAGCCAGTCGCAAAAGGACGAGTTATGATTCCACTTACACAAGGTGCAGAGAGTCGAAAATCAAAGAGGCGGAAGGGGAAGGGGTAGAGCTCAGGGCAGAGCGTTTGGCTGCAAAGAGGCGGCGGGGAGACGGTGGTTGGCAGGGGTCGGGGGAGGGGAAACGGAGTTGGGCGAGTGCAGAGTTTCGGTTCTGCAAGATGAAAAGGCTTCCGGGGATGGATGGGGGTGACGGCTGCACAATGAGATTGTCCTTAATGCCACTGAACCGAACACTTAGAAATGGTTAAGGCAGTAAATTTTACGTTGTGCATTTTACTCAATCAGAAAATAATAAATCCATTAACGTGCTGGGCCAGTGCCTGGCGGATGGCAAACTCGTTGCAGAGGAGCACTGCCTTCCCGGCAGTCCGGTAAGGTAGGACGCTGTCGCATCCCGGATTTGCCAGCCAGAGCCCCCTGCAGGTCAGATGAATTGCCCGGGGTCTCCGTCCGTGAGCAGGGGACGGGGCATGGATGCTAAGCCCGGCTGTCTTCCCTCTGCCTGCTGCCTGTGCCCCGGGGCCTCCCCTGCCCGGGTGCCTGTGCCCTTCTGCAGCCCCAAACCCTGCCGGTCCTGGCTGCCCTGGCTCCCTGTCCGAGCAGCGGGGACCCCGACTCCCTCACTCCCGAGACCTCATCTCTGTGGCCTTCTGTGCGTGTGCATCTCTCCAGCCAGACGCTGGCTCCTCAGGGCCAGGCCACAGCCCCTGCCGGCACCCGGCTCCTACTCCGCTGCTCTTTCGTCCCAGTCCTAAGGCAGCAATAGCCACTGAGGGACTGGTTAGGACCTTCCTTTTCTTCTGCTGCCCAGAGACGTAGGCCAAGCGTTTGTTCACCTTCGGTAAGAAGTGTGCTTGTGCCTGGTGTGTTTGGCTTCAGTGTGCAACAGCCGCACGGGCCGGGTGTGAATCTCGCCACACCTGCTATGTGTCACTCTTCCCACCGTTCCATTGCCCACCCAATTTTTGCTGGGGGTTTAGGACACAGCGAGTTAAGAGCACAGGCTTTGACGGGTTTCAATCGTAGCTTCCGAGTTGCACCCCCACTGGGCAAGTTCCTTCTCCTCCCCGAGCCTCAGTTTCCTCATCTGTAAATTGGAGGGGGGAGGCCACACTGACGTCAGAGCTGCACCACTCAACGCAGCTGTGACGTCATGTCTTTGGCAAACGTGCCCGGCACGCACTAGGGCTTGAATAAACAGTGGTCGTGATTATTCCAAGTTCCCTGAAGTGGTCTCGCCAGTGTCAGGGCGTCAACTCCTGAGCCCAGCTGCAGCCGCGTCTCACCGAGTCACATCAGCCCTAAGCTGCCTGCTGGGCACCCCCCCCCTGGCACCCCACAGGCACCTGCGTCTCCTTGTGTCCCACACTGAGATCATTCTCGTCCCTCCCAATCCCCCTTCTCTCCTCCTCTCTCTTCCGGTGGTGACGTTTCCGTCACTCACGCCTCAAACCTGAACAGTCACCCGGCTCCTCCCTCTCTCGCCCCAGGGCCTCCCAGCCACCAGCTCTCCTCAGTTCTGCCTAAGTGTCACCTCCTGTTGCCCTTTCTCTGACCTCTTCCCACATCACCTGTTGAGCTCAAGGCCTCACCACCTGTTTCGTTCCTCTCATAGCCTCCGCCCACTCCATCCTGTGCTCTGCAACGCAATCAGAGGTTAAAAAAATGAACATGCTAGGCCGGGCGCGGTGGCTCACGCCTGTAATTCTAGCTCTCTGGGAGGCTGAGGCGGGCGGATTGTTTGAGCTCAGGAGTTCGAGACCAGCCTGAGCAAGAGCGAGACCCCGTCTCTACTAAAATTAGAAAGAAAT